>NC_057735.1:50470336-50499232 GCF_004010195.1 Chiloscyllium plagiosum
GTGGTGGAACTGGTCGTCCTGGGAGCAGATATGGCGGAGGTGGAGGAATTGCGAATACGGGATGGCATTTTTGCAAGAGGTAGGGTGGGAAGAGGTGTAATCCAGGTAGCTGTGGGAGTTGGTGGGTTTGTAAAAAATATCAGTGTCAAGTCGGTCATCACTGATGGAGATGGAGAGGTTCAGGAAGGGGAGGGAGGTGTCAGAGACAGGTCAGGTAAATTTAAGGCCAGGGTGGAATGTGTTGGTGAAGTTGATGAATTGCTCAACCTCCTCGCGGGAGCGTGGCGCCAATGCAGTCATCAATGTAGCGGAGGAAGAGGTGGGGAGTGGTGCCGGTGTAATTACGGAAGATTGACTGTTCTATTGACAGGTTTAATCAAAGAATTGTGTCCTTTCATCCAGGAGCTTCCTCTAAGTTGGCTTCTTCTGAAAGAGTTGATGTCTGTGATTCATTACTTGAGAGAAGCCTTCAGGGAGTCTTTGAACCATTTCCTCTGTCCTCCTCTCATTTGAGTGTCTTCCTTGAGCTGGGTGAGGAATGTTTGCTTTGGCAGTTGGAACTCAGATGGCGGCTAAGTGGAGTTTGTTTTGGATGATCATGGCCTCATTGCTGGTGCTTCAAAAAAGCTGCTGTCAGTACACCTGTCCTCCCAACTGATGTGGAGCATCCAGCTCAAAAAGTGTTGATGGTGCTTCATCTCGGCCTTGAGGTGTTGTCTATATGTTGTCCAAGTTTGGAGTCATATCAAAGGTTTGGAAGGATGAGACAAGAATCTTAGCAGCACAAATGTTATTTGGGCAATGATCTTCCTGGTGACGGAAAACGGGGAGATTCCTGGGTATCTCCCACAGCTCTCTTTGTCTCCTTTTGTTGAGGACTGTGGCGATAGCAGCATCACTGAGATCAGCAGGGATTTCTTTTTTAGTCCCAGATTTTCAGGAACAGTTATTGGGGTGGGGTGGGATTGGGCGGGGAGTCGGTGGGGGTTTGGTGTGTGTGTGTGTGTGTGTGTGTTTCCCACAAAGAGAGATAGAGAGAGAGAGTGACACACACACACATATACACACACACAAGAATGACACACATACAGAGGGAATCAGAGAAACCATGAAACAGTGTCCCTCTCTCTGATTCCCTCTGTATGTGTATCATTCTCTCTGATCCCGTGTACGTGTGTGTGACTCTCTGATTCCCACTGTGTATCACTGTCTCTCTCTGATCCCGCGCGCACGTGTGTATGTGTGTCAGGGGGAGGTGCAACTGTCTGATTCTGTGTCTGTGTGTGTATCAGTGTCACTCTCTCTAATTCTGTGTCTGTGAGCATGTGTCACTCTCCCTCTGACTCCCTGTGTGTGTTTGTCACTCTCTCTCTATTTGTCTGTTTATTTGGATGTCACTCTCCCTGTGTGACTCTCTCTGTGGGTGTCACTTTCCCTGATTCTCACTCAGTGGGTATTACTCCCTTTCTGATGCCCTCTTTGTGGTATCTCTCTCTTTTAGCGAGTCTCTGTTTGTTTCCATGTTATTTTCAGAATCTGCCTCTCTTTCTCTATTTCTCTAGGATTCTCTTAGGAGCTGGAGTACTCCCTTGAACCTGCCCCACAAATCAATAAGTTATTGGCTGATCTGTTTGTAAACTCAAATCCACATTCCTGCCTATGCCCGATAACCTTTCACCTCCTTGCTTAACAAGAATCTACCACTGCCTCAGATATATTCCAGAACTTATATTCCACCATCTTTTTGAGATGAGATGGAAAAACCTACCACAATCTGATAGAAATAAATTCTCCTCACCTCTGGTTCAAATGGGTGACTCCTTATTTGAAACAGTGATCCCTAGCTCTAGATTCTGTCTTTTCTTTCAGCTGCGTTCACTCACTCTGTTTCTCTATTTTAACTTTTGTATCACTTTTTCTCTGTCATTATCTCTCAATTAATTCTTCACCTCTTTATCTCTCTCTTTCTATCTCTGTCTGAATATCAATGTCTTCTAACTTTGTCTTTGTATCTTTCTCCAATTCCCGTCTCCCTGTATGGTTCTTCAGCTCCTATGTCTGCCTTACTGTCTGTCTTCTCCTGTCCATGTCTCTATGTCATGTTGCCCAGGCTTCATCTGTCTTTCTGTTGCCCTCTTTTATTTATCTCTGACCTCCTTTCAGTTTGAACTGAATCTGGAGTGTGCTTGTGTGTTTTGATTGAGGCTGTACTGAGCTGAGCCATGGTGGGTTGGTGGCTGAGTGAAGAATGGTGTATGGGGGTGGGGTGATGTTTGCCTGGTTTTCTGCATTTTTCTCTATAAATAGCTTGTGTGCAGGAAGTGGCGGATTCCTGACTGGGAGCAGGTTGTGCCTATTAGGATGGAGTTCCAGATTGGATTGCAAGGAATCAGCAGAGTTGGTTAACCCTTTGCAAACATCATGTGCTGATTCTGAACTGACAGTGGTCAGAGTGATGGCAGAGGATGACCATAATTACAGTTGATCTTTGTCAGTGCAAAAACCGCAACAGGCAGCATGTGTTCAGTCTGGCAACCATCCCAGGAACGCCCAGTCAGAACAGTGAGTGGCGGTAACCACAGTAACAGGGTGGGGTCTGACTACCAATCATTTGGTAAGGCTCAGGCCAAATGCATTCTAACTTTAGTTAGAATATTATGCTGCTGTACAGAGAATAACAGCAGTTCCAGGAAATCTGGAGCAATACTGTGAGTAGCAGGGTCTGCTATAAAAAGTAAAAACCAAAAGGACTGCATATGCTGTAAATCAGTGACAAAAATAGAAATTGCTGGAAAAACTCAGCAGGCCTGGCAGCATCTGAGGAAAGAAATCAGAGTTAATGTTTCAGGTCATTCGATCTGAAATATTAGGTCTGACTTCTCTCCGCATGTACTTCCAGGCCTCTTGAGCTTTTCTAGCAATTTCTGTTTTTGTCACAGTATTTGCTTGTTTTTAGTGTGACTGACATTATAGGTCATAGCTCTGAGTAAATACAGAAACTGCCAGTTAGTAATTCCCCATCAGAAGAGGGATTGACAATGAGCTCAGGAATTCCCAGGATGTAGAGCAAATCATTTCATGTTCCAATACAATGACAGTACAGTGATCGGAAATAACTGAAGAGTGGAACATGTCATTGCAAAGATTGGAAGCAGTCAATGAAACATGACAGTGGCAACAGGCGCAGTCACTCCCTGTCTGTGAGCAAATTGTCCATTGAAACTCCCAACAGAGACTGGTGATAGATGCATTTGTTCCCAGTCAGAACAGAGACTGACGATAGTCACAAGACACCGGTCATAGAGTCATAGAGTAATTCAGCATGGAAGCAGGCCTTTCGCCCAAACTGGTCTGTACTGATCATGGTGCCACTCAGCTAGTTCCAATCGTCTGCATTTCAGCCATATCCCTCTAAATCTTTCTCATCCATGTACCTATCCAAATGTTTTTTAAATGTTGCTATTATACCTGCCTCAACCACTTTCTCTGCCAGCCCATTCCACATACGCAACATTCTCTCTGTGAAGAAGTTGACCCACAGGCCCTTCTTAAATCTTTCCCCTCTCACCTTAAACCTATGCCCTCTAATTTTCATGATGGTTGGGCCTAGGACATTAACCCGAGGAACTCTTGCAGAGATGTTCTAGAGCTGAGATGACTGACTTTCAACAACCAATACCATCTTCCTATGTGCCAGATATGACTCCAACCAGTGGAATGTTTGCCCTCTAGATATAGCACTTTGGGCTACAGGGATCAAAAGGTATAGGGGAAAAGGAGGAATGGGCTATTAAATTGAATGATCATACTGAATGACAGAGCAGGATTGAAAGGATGAATGACCTACTCTTGCTTCTATTTTCTATATATCAGTTTTTTATTGCGTCACCCTTGCAACATGGTTTTAAATTTATGCCCTCTTTTCTTTTTTGTTGCAAAAAAGAGTGAGCAGGTCAGCTTGGATGTAGTGATGTGTAATGAAGTAGTTTTAGTAAATGATCTCTGAGTAAAAGATCCCTTAGGGAACAGTGACCATAATATGATAGGCTTTAGTATTCAACTTCAGCGGGGGAAATCTGGGCTGCAAAAAACCAAGCTAATCTTAAACAAGGGTAATTACGTAGAAATGAGGGCAGAACTGGCTGGAGTGGATTGGGAAAAGGGTTTAGAAGCAAAGAGAAAACATGACAGACATTTAATAAAATAGTTTATGTCTCCCAGGACAGACACATACCAGTGAGGAAGGTAGATTCTAGGAAGGGAATGAACAGACCATGATTAACGAGGCAAGTTAATGCTTCTTTCAAATTGGAAGAAAAATAACATACAATATGACAAAGACTCATGGTAAAGTTGAGGACTGGGAAAAGTTTTAAATATTAACAAAAATGATCAAAAGGAAAAGGGAGAAAAATAAACTATGAGGGTAAACTAGAAAGTAATATAAAAATGGGCAGTAAGAGCTTCTTTAAATATGTGGCATGGTGGCTGAGTGGTTAGCACTGCTGCCTCACAGCACCAGGGTCCTCGGTCCAAATCCAGCCTCGAGTGACTACCTATGTGGTGTTTGCACATTCTCCCTGTGTCTGCGTGGGTTTCCTCCGGGTGCTCCAGTTTTCTCCCACAGTCCAAAGATTAGGTGTATTGGCCTTGCTAAATTGCCCATAATGTGAGGTGCATTAGATGCTGGGAAATGGGTCTGGGTGGATTACTCTTCAGAGGGTCAGTGTGGACTTTTTGGGCCAAAGGGCCTGTTTCCGCACTGAAGGGAATCTAATCTAATCTAATGTGAAAAAAAAGGTCAAAGTGTACATAGGCCCACTCAAAGACAGGGCTGGAGAAATAATAACGAATCAGGAAACGGCAGAGGAGCTGAGTAAATACATTGTTTTGGTCATCATGGTAGACGACACAAATAGAACTCTTAAAAAATATCATGGGGCAAAATGGTGGGGGTGGGGGCAATAGTGTGGGCAGAGGGATAAATACAATAACTGTCATTAGAGAAAAAAATACTACGAAAACTAATGGGTCTAAAGGCAAATAAGCCCTGGAACTAATGGGTTATGCCCTCAGATATTAGTGGAAGTAGCTACAGAGATAGTAGATACTGATAGTAATCTTCTAAGAACCCTTAGAGTCCAGAAAAGTCCTAGAAGATTTGGAAAACTGCCAGTATAATGCATTTATTTGAAAAGGGAAATGAGCAACTGGTGACTACAGGCCAATTAGTTTAACATTTGTCATTGGGAAAATGTTAGAGTCCATTCTAAAGGATGTCATACTAGTGCATTTAGAAATACATAATGTTGTCAAGCAGAGTCAACATGGCTTCATAAAGGGTAAATCATATTTGAAAAGTTTGTTACAATTCTTTCCAAAGGTAGCAAGCAGGATACATATGGGTGAAGCAGTGGATGTAATGTGTTTGAATAAGATGTTCAATCAAGACCTTCATTACCTAAGAGATAGGAGATACAGCAAACTGTTTATTAACTAATACCTTTGGGACCAGAAGTGTGCTTGTTGATCAAGAGATCCCCATATTCAAAGTAAAACATATATTAAGTAATAGAAATGTAATGCAGGGGCTATACACATCACTTTTATACTTTACACATAAATCACTTGAATAATAATATAGCTTTACCTTAAATAAAACTTAGCGGAAGACAGCCTTTTCATTCCCATCATCAACTAACTTCTTGAACATTGCAGAGATTGTGATAATATAGTAGAGGTGAGGTATTTGATGTATATATTTTTTGCTGCAGGCATCAGTTCATAAGGTGCCAGCTAAAACAAAGTTTGCTGTAATAGCTTAGATAGAGATTTGGCTAACTAATGACAATGAGTTGGGGATAAAGGGGACATTCCAGGATGACAATCTGCAACTAATTGGAGTGCCATAGGGACTGGGGTCACAGTTACTTATAATATATATGAATGACTTTGATGATGGAAGTGAATGTACTATTGCCAAGTTTGAAGATGACCCAAAAATGGATGGGAAGGGAAGTGGTGAGGTTGACACAAAGAGTCTGCAGGCTAATACAGACAGGTTAAATGAATGGAATAAAGCTTGGAAAATGGTATGTAATGTGGGGAAATAGGAGGTTTTGCATTTTGGGAGGAGCTGAATATTATTTAAACAGAAGGAGACTGCAGAAAGCTTCAGAACAGAGGGATTTGGAATCCTTGTCTATGATTACAAAAATAAACTAGCATCCAAGTTCAGTGGGTAATATGGATGGCAAATCAAATGTTGGCAATCATTTCAAAGAGAATAGAGTGTAAAACTAGGAAGAGTTTAGTAAAACTAGACAAGGTACCAGTCAGAACACAACTGAAATACTGTGAACAGTTTTGGTATTGAAAGAAAGATACACTGGAGGCAGCCCAGAGAAGGTTCATTTGGGTGATTCTGGGTATGAAGAGATTTTCGCACGCGGAGAGGTCGAATATGTTGGGCTTGGAAAGATAATATGGTTGCAGGAGAGATACCTGTTGAATAGACTGGCACGGATGGCTACACAAGAAGGATATCAAGTAAATATAAAATGTCAGGTGGACACTGGTGCTTCATGCAACATCAGGAGCTTTGCAGACCTGTGAAAAGTGGTTGAAGATGATTCCCAAAAAATGAAGCCATCAAAGTTAAAGTTGAGACTTTTATAATTGAAAAACACTCAACCAAGAGGAGATATGAAGCTGGGAGCAATGGGAAGAGAGAAAGTCTGTAATTCTAGATAATAGACATTAAGCCTGAGCCAATCATCTCAGTTTAAACAAGTCCAAAGTGTGACTGGTAACCGTACGTGTACCAGAAGAGATTTGTAGTATTTCACAGGGCAACAGACCATGAACTACTGGATAAAAAAGTACAAAGATGTTTTCACAGGTTTTGGACATCCTCCTGTGAATATCATCTCAAAGTAGATGAGAGTGGGAGACCAATACAACATCTGCTGAAGGGGTTCTTAGCCAGCTTGAAAGACCAGATAGAGAAGTCAGTCATGAAGGGAGTAATCAGCACAGAGACAAGTTTGACAGACTGGATTAGCAGCATGGTAGCAGTGAAGCACCCTGGAAAGCTGAGGATATCCATCGATATAAAGGAGAGCAATAAAACTTTGAAGAGTTCTCACTACCTCATGCCAACCATTGAGGAGATGTTGCTACATCATGCTAAGTTAATACTACCCTGAATATGAAGGATAAACACGGAAAGCGAGGTTTCATAAAAACTGTAGTTTTTATGAAAACTGTTTGGACATGATTTGGGATGTAGAGGACAGGTACATGCTTTTGGCTTTTCCAGTGCTTCAGAAGAGTATCCAACACAGACAGTATGAGATGATCATTGATCTACCCAGAGTGGATGCAATTGAAGATGACTAAAGTCAAGTCTATAGGCCATGTACTGAAGGTGAAAGGACTTTACCTGGATCCTAATAGAGTGAGGTTGATAACAGACATGCAGAAACCAACAGATATGAAAACAGTGGAATGAATGTTGGTTTCCTCAACAACCTAGCAGTCTGTTGGCATCTACACAAGTTCACTGTTCGTTTATTTAAGGACGCATGTAATAGCATTGGAGGCAGTTCAATGTAGGCAAGTCTGGCAACTTCAGTCAAAGGTTGTCTGATGATGAAAGGCTGGACAATTTAGGCTTATATCTACTGCAGAAATGAGCAGATACCAAGGAAATTGCCAACAATAATTTGCATGTGCACCCTCAAAGTACCTGGATATCTTAACCCTGACCTTAACCTTATGCAATGAGTGTGCAGAGGCAAGTTAAAATGGGATGGATTACAATGAACACAGATATTTTTCATGAGGTATAATTTTCTTTTGTAGACCATATATAGACCAGGTAGCATGTCATTACAAATGACAGTACATACAATTTTTTTACAGACTGTGGTCTGTTTGAAGATATGCATTTGTACATAGCACACTGTGACCTGTCACAATCATAGAACATAGAACAGTACAGCACAGTATAGGCCCTTCAGCCCACAATGTTGTGCTGAACATTTTTCTTAATATAAGATCAACCTAACCTACACACCCCTCAATTTACTGCTGTCCATGTGCTTATCCAGCAGTCGTTTAAATGTCCGTAATGTTTCTGACTCTACTACCATCACTGGCAGTGCATTCCACGCACCCACCACTCTCTGCATAAAGAATCTACCTCTGACATCTCCCCTAAACCTTCCTCCACACCCCTCAATTTACTGCTGTCCATGTGCTTATCCAGCAGTCGTTTAAATGTCCCTAATGTCTCTGACTCTACTACCATCACTGGCAGTGCACCCACCACTCTCTGCATAAAGAATCTACCTCTGACATCTCCCCTAAACCTTCCTCCAATCACTTTAAAATTCTGACCCCTAGTGGCAGCCACTTCTGCCCTGAGGGGATTCTGTCTCTGGCTATCTCTTCTATCTAGGCCTCTCATTACCTTGTATAACTTTATTAAGACACCTCTCTTCCTCCTTCTCTCCAATGTGAAAAGCTCGAGCTCACTCAACCTCTCTTCATAAGACACACCCTCCAATCCAGGCAGCATCCTGGTAAATCTCCTCTGCACCCTCTCTAAAGCATCTACATCCTCCCTGTCTTGAGGCAACCAGAACTGGACGCAATATTCCCAGTGTGGTCTAACCAGGGTTTTATAGAGCTGTAGTAAAACTTTGTGGCTCTTAAACTTGATCCCCCTGTTAATGAAAGCCAAAACACCATACGCCTTCTTAACAACCCGATCAACTTGGGTGACAACTTTGAGGGATCTATGTACATGGACATAAAGATCCCACTGTTCCTCCACACTGCCAAGAATCCTGTCTTTAATCCTGTATTCAGCATTCAAATTCAATCTTCCAAAATGAATCACATCACATTTATCCAGGTTGAACTTCATCTGTCACTTCTCAGCACAGCTCTGTATCCTGTCAATGTCTTGTTGTAGCCTGCAACAGCCCTTGACATTATCTACAACATCACTGACACTTATGTCATCGGAAAATGTACTAACCCACCCTTCCATTTCTTCATCCAAGTCATTTATAAAAACTACAAAGAGCAGAGGCCCAAGACCAGATCCCTGTGGGACACCATGGTCACCGATGTCCAGGCGGAATACTTTCCATCCACTACCACTTGCTGTCTTCTTTTGGCCAGCCAATTCTGTATCCAGACAGCCACATTTTCCTCTATCCCATTTCTCCTAACTTTCTGAATGACGCTACCATGGGGTACCTTATCAAATGCCTTACTAAATTCCATACACGCCACTTCCAATGCTCGACCTTCATCAACTTGTCTCATCACGTCCTCAACAAACTCAATAAGGCTTGTGAGGCATGACCACCTCCTCACAAAACCATGCTGACTATCTTTAATTAAACTATGTTTTTCCAAATAGTCATAAATCCTATCTCTCAGAATCCTTTCCGGTACCTTGCTTACCACAGATGTAATACTGACTGGTCTGTAATTCCCAGGGATTTCCCTATTCCTTTTCTTGAACATGTTTGTGTTTGTGAGCAGAAGCCATTAAAGGTCAAACATGGAATAACCTGACAGAGCTTCCACTCCTTTCCATACTTCCCCTCTCCCCTCCTTCCTCTTTCTCACCCCCACCCAGCCTGGTCATCCTGCTCTCTCCACACTGCCCCTCTCCCCTCCTCCCTTTCTCTCACACTCTTCTGTCCAGCCTGGCCCTCCCTTCCTCTTCACACAGACCCTCTCTGCTCCTTCCTTCCTCTCACTTCTACCCAGCCTGGTCCTCCACCTCCCTCCATGCTGCCTGTCTCCCCTCCTCCCTCTGTCTCACACAGATATTCACCCAGCCCAGCCTCTATTCTTTCTCACACTGCCCCTGACCCTTCGCCGACCTTTCTCCCATCATTCCTCTTGTTCTCTTCCTTTGTCTATCATCCTCCTGGGCTTGTTCTCTCTAAGTTCCTTCCTCTTTCCCTCTCTCCCAGACCCGCCTTGACTCCTGCTCTAGCTCTACCAACTGCTCACTCACTCATTCTGCTTTCTCGTTTTTTAGGAGTCTACACATTGATTGCCACTGGGGCTCTGATGATGCTGGTGGGGTTTCTTGGATGTTGTGGAGTGGTGCACGAATCTCAGTGTTTACTTGGAGCTGTAAGTATTGCTAGGCTCAGAGGCCAACATTTAATGTATGTCTGAGGTTAGGAGTCATAGTTGGTGCGATACCGGGGTCAGGTTAGTTTCCATTTGTTGTTGGAGTCAGTATGTGCCTTGGTCAGTGGTTGGTTAGTGGGCATACAGAATCAGGGTTCTGTATATATCTGGGTTCAGGGTTGGTTTTATGGACAGGGTCATGAGTCACTCTCTAACTGGGGGTTGCAATTGATAGTTTGAGTTGGAGTATGTTGAGGTGGAGTTTAGTATGTCCCTGGGATCGGGTGGATTGTACATTTTGAGTCAAGGTTGGTCCATGTCTGGATCACATATCAATGCATAACTAGGGTCAGGGGTCATGTGATGCATGGATTAGTATTTGCCTGTGGTCAGGGGTCAGTGTGTCACTGGTGTCTGTGATGAGCTGAGTGGCTGGCATGATGTCTCAGTTGAGGATTTGTTTTATTTCTGGTATCAGGGGTCATTTGTAAGTGTGAATCTGGGTTATAAGTAATAGAGTTATATAGGTCTATGTAGCTCTATGTATGCCTTAGCATAGCAAGTTCCCATCGAACTGCTTCTTAAATGTTATGGAGGTTTCTGCCTCTACAGTCTGGGGTTGGAGTGTGCCTGGGGTCAGGAGTTGGTATCCAATAAGAATAGGATTTATTGACTGTCTCAGGTTCCTAGCCAGACTGAATTACAATCATTGGACAATGTGAGTTTGGAATTGGTCATTGTTGGGGTTATGGCTCAGACTGGGTTCTGGTGTAATGGGTGATTCTACATCTGGAATCATGGGTGACTGTGCAGCCAAAGGTCAGCAGCTGAGGTGCATTTTGGATCTGTGCTCAATGTGCTTCTGGGTCAATGATTGATGTGTATCTGGGGTCAAAGTTTGCCTGGGGTCAGGGCTCAGAGCATATTGGGGAACAGAGTCCATTCTGAATCTGAGTTGGTATTCGGTATGCTTTTAGGGTCTGGCGTGTAGGACTTTGTTTCAAGGAGTCTTCATGAGTTTCAGGGGAAATGTTAGTTTGTGTTTCAGCTCAGTGTTATTGAATACCTGGGGTCAGAATACAAAGTGCTGCAGGGTTCAGGTGTTGGTGTTCACTGTTAACAATGCTGACCTTTTCTCTCCAGTTCTTCATGTGTCTGCTGGTGATTTTTGTGGCTGAGATCACAGCTGGAGTCTGGGGTTTCCTGAACAAGCATGAGGTAATGTATTACCTCAGCCCACCTGTAAAATGCCGGAACAGCTCTTCCCATTCTCAGCTGCAGGATTGGAAAGAGACCCCTCTTCCCATCTCCAAGCTCCTTAATTCTTAGCATTTCAACTCCACATTCATATGAACATGAGGGGACCATTCAGGAGACTTTCAGCCATTTATCCAGACCATGGCTGATAAATGAGCTCAGTGTGTAGTCACTGTATTCCCCACATTCCTTCGCAGTACCATTGGTTCACAAAAATCTGTCCATCGCAGATTCCAAAGAAGCTATTGGTCCATGAGTGATTGTGGATTACGGAAACATAGAAACCAGAAGCAAGGCTAAGCCATTTAATCCTTAGAGCCTGCTCCACCAGTCTACATGGTTATGGCTGATCCCCTATCTCACAGTCAGATCTCCACTTTCTTTCTATTACCTTTGATGCTTTTAAAATCTAAACATGTACCTATCTCTTTCTTGAACATATTCAGAGACTTCGGCCCCCAGTCTTCTGTGGTAGAGAACTCCACAGGTTTACTACTCTTTGAATTAAAAGATCTTTTTTCAACTCAGCCTTAAATGGTCGACTCTGTACCTTGAGACTGTGACCCTTGATTCCAGACTCCCAACCAGGGAAACATCCTCCCAGCATCTAGTCTGTCCAGCCCTGTTAGAATTTTATAATATGTTTTAATCAGACCTCCTCTTATCCTCAACTCTGGTGAATATAGACCTAACTGAACCTACATAGGACAGTCCTGCCATCCCTGGTATTAGCCAAGTGAACATCTGCTGTACTCCCTCTATGGTAAGCATATCCTTTCTTAGGTAGGCAGGCCAAAACTGTGTGTAATTATCCCAGTGCAGTCTCAGCAATGCCCTGTGTAAGTGCAGAAAGACATCGCTACTTCTGAACTGAAATTCTCTTGCAATGGTGGCCAATATACCATTACCAGCTAATTGCTGCAGCTGCCTGTCTACTTTCATTGACTGATGTACAAGGACACCCAGATCCCTTTATATAGCCACACTTCCCAGTAGGTCACCCCTTAAGTAATACTCTGCCTTTCTGTTTTTCACACCGAAATGTATAACTTGACATTGACTGTATTGTACAACACCTGCCTACTCACTCAGTTTGTCTAAATGACCTTGAAGCCTCCTTGTATCCTCCACACATCAGCAAACCTGGAAATGTTACGTTTGGGAGCTCCTTCCGGCTTATTTATATAAATTGTAAATAGCTGGGTCATTGGCATTGTGCCTTGCTATATCCCACTTGTCACTACCTGCCACTGGAAAAAGACCATTAATTCCCACTCTGTTTCCTGTCTGTCAACCAATTCTCAATCCATGCCAATATATTGCTCCCTATCCCTTGTGCTTTAGCTTTGCTCATTAATCTCTTATCAAAAGCCTTCTGAACAATCTAAATGCTCCACATCTGCTGGTTCTCCCTTACCTATTTTAGTAATTATATCCTCAAAATGTTCCAGTAGATTAGTTAAGTATGATTTGTCTTTCATAAACTGATGCAGACAATGTCCAGCCCTGTTAATGCTTTCCAAATGTCCCATTATCATGTTTTACAATAGACACTAGCACCTCTCACCCCACCCCCAACTGATGTTTGACAAACTGATTTGTAATTATCTTTTGTCTCCTCTTTTTCTTATTAAATAGCGGTGTTGTGTTTGCCATCTTCCTATCTGTAGGAACTGCTCCAGAGTCTATTGACGATGACCAGCAATGCATTCAATATTTCCAGGGCCATTTCCTTTCATATTTTGAGATTTAGATTATCAGACCCTGGTGAAGAAAGGGACAAAATTCAACATCAGCTCCCCTCCCCCTCTGCTTCTTTATTTTGATATATTGGGTCAATATATGTCACAAATTATAAGTTAAATAACAAATACAAAATAAATTGACCTCACAGGTTTTCTGGGCAGTCCACTCAGGATATATGTCACCAACTTCAGTCAGAAGAAGACAAAAATTTGAATGGAGTAGGCCATTCAACCCCTCAAACTTGCTCTGCCGTTCACTGAGATCATAACTGATCTGATTGTGGCCTCAACTCCACTCTCCTGAGTGCCCCTCATCCTCTTTGACTCCTTTAACAATCAGAAATCTGTCTAACTCAGCCTTGAATATATTCAGTGCCTCAGTCTCCATTAATCTCTGGTGAGTAGAACTCAGTATTATAATAATCCTCAGAGAAAAAAGAATGGGAGACAACTACCTTCTAAAATCTGTCCCTTAGTTTTAAACTCCCCCACTGGAGAAAACATCTGCTGAACATTCACACTGTCAAATCTTATTTGTTTCAATATGATCACGTCTCATTCTTCGAAATTCCAATCAGAACAGGCCCAACCAATATCCGACAACTCCTTCATCCATGGATTCAGTCAAGTATGGAAGATAACAACTATGGAGCACAGCTGTTTGACTTTAACCGTTCATCCCAGCCAACAAACACTTCAACTGCAAACTGACCTGGCTTCTGTAGTTAAGGAGCTGGAGTGTGTCTTTGTAGATATACTCAGTAGGCAGAGCAGCTTCAGGGAGTGAGGCCTGTTGGCTTTGTTTCTTTTTCATTCAGTTGGGGGACATGGCACTGCTGGCTCTAGTTGCTCCTTGAGTAGGTGGTGGTGAGCTGCCTTCTTGAACCGCTGCAGTCCATCTGCTGTGATTTTACCCATAATGCCATTAGGGAGGGAATTCCAAGATTTTGACCTGGAGACAGTGAAGGAAAAGTGACGTATGTCGAAGCCAGGTGAGTGACTTGGAGAGAAACTTGCAGGTGGTGGTGTTCCCATTTTAGTGGGAAACTACCTGTTTTCCTTCACAATGGGACAGGGAGGATTTTTCTGGACAACTTTCAAAAGAGAAGTACAGCACAAGAACAGGCCCTTTGGCCCTCCAAGCCAGTGCCGATCATCATGCGAAAACTAAATAGTTGTTGCTAGTAAAATTTTCTTTGCTTCGATATTTGATTGGGTCGACCTAGTTCTTTTTTTGTTGGACTTCTTTCATTTAAGCTCCCTTGGGTTTTGGGGTGGCATGGTGGCTCAGTGGTTAGCACTGCTCCCTCACAGCACCAGGGTCCCAGGTTTGATTCCAGCCTCAGGCGACTGACTGTGTGGAGTTTGCACATTCTCCCCGTGACTGCGTGGGTTTCCTCTGGGTGTTCTGGTTTCCTCTGAGAATCCAAAGATGTGCAGGTCAGGTGAATTGGCCATGTCAAATTGCCCATAGTATTAGGTGCATTACTCAGAGGGAAATGGGTCTAGGTGGGTTACTCTTCAGGGGGTCAGTGTGGAATGGTTGGGCCGAAGGCCTGTTTTCACACTGTAGGGAATCTAATCTTCTGGGGTTTTCTTTTTACCCTTACAGAGGGAGAAAGGGAGGACAGAGATGATTTCAAAAAAAACAAAAACACAAAGAACAAAAAGAGAAGTTCAGCACAGGAACACGCCCTTCAGCCCTCCAAGCCTGCGCTGAACATCATGCCCATACTAAACTAATAAATAAACCTTCTGCCCTTATTTGGCCTATATCCCTCACTCCCTCCCTAATCATGTAACCATCCACATGCCTCTTAAATGTCACCAATGTGCCTGTTTCCACTACCTCTGCTGCCAGGTTCCTACCATATCTGTGTGAAAAACTTCACATGCACATCTCCCTTAAACTTTACTGCTCTCATCTTGAACCTGTGCTCCCTTGTAATTGAAACTTCAATGCTGGGAAAAAGCATCTAGCTATCCCCCCATCTATGCCTCTCATAATTTTGTAGATCTCTATCAGGTGTCCTCTGAGCCGGCATCTTTAGTGAAAACAATCCTAGTCTTTTTAACCTTTCCCCATTGGCCAATGCCCTTGAGACCAGGCAACATCCTGGTGAACCTTCTCTGCACTCTCTCCAAAGCTTCCATGTTCTTCTGGTAGTGTGGCGACCAAAACTGCAGACAGTATTCCTAATGTGGCCTTACAAGGGTTTTATATAGCTGCAACATGGTTTGCCAACTCTTGTACTCCAAACCCCGGCCGATGAAGGCAAACATGCCATCTGCCTCCTTAATCACCTGGTCACCTGTGTTGTCTCTTTTGGGGAACTATGTACACCCAGATCTGTCTGTATGTTAATGTTTACAGTATAATTCACCCCTAAATATGATTCTTCAAGATGCATCACCTCACATTTGTCTGGATTAACTCCACTTGCCATTTCTGTGTCGTCAATCTATCTATATCCTGTTGTATCCTTTCACTGTCATTGGCACTATCAGGAACTCCACCAATTACTAATCAGACCACTTACATTTTCCTCCAGGTCATTTATATTTACTATAAACAACAGACGATCTAAGAATGATCCCTGTGGAACACCACTAGTTATTGGTCTTGATTCTGAGAAACACCTTTCCACTGTTACCCTCTATCTTCTATGACTAAGCCAGCTTTTTATCCATCTAGCCAGCCCACCCTGACTCCCACTGATTTTAGTTTTTATACCAATCTGCCATGTGCGACTTTATCAAATGCCTAACTAAAGTCCATATAAACTACATCCACAGCCCTTCCCTCATCAAGTATCTTTGTCACCTCTTGAAAAGGTTCAAACAGGTTGGTGAAACATGACCTTCCCCGTATAAACCATGCTGCCTGTCATTAACTAGTCTGTTTTCTTCCAGATGTGCATATATCTTGTCCCATAGTATTTTCTCCAAATGTTTCCCCACCACAGACATCAGGCTCACCAGTTCATAATTTCTAACATTGCTGCTCCTTTGTTTAACAAAAGAAGCAAGGATATTGAGAAATCTCCAGTCCTCTGGAACTTTGCCTGTGATCAAAGAGGATGTGAAGATACCTGCTAATGCCCCAGCTATTTTCTTTCCTTGCCTTTTGCAGTAACCTGGGATAGATCCCATCTGGACCTGGGGACTTGTCTACCTTATTACGATTTAGGATACCCCAAACTTCTTCCTTCAAATATTGACATTCTCTACGTATTCACATTGTCATCCCTGACCTCGACATCAGTCATGTCCTTCTCCTTGGTAAATACCAATACAAAGTACTTGCTAAGAATCACTCCCACTTCCTGTGGCTCCATGTATAACTTCTCTTCTTTGTCCTTGTTACCCTATTTCTTCTAATATCTTCATAAAAAGCTTTGGGATGCACCTTGACCCTATTTACTAAAGACACTTCATGGCCCCTTTTAGCCTTCCTAATTCAGCGTTTAAGTTCCTTCCTAGTTTCTCGATACTCCTCAAAGACTTTGTCAGTTTGTAGCTGCCTACTGTATGCTCCCTTTTTCTTTTTGACTGAGCTTACAATTTCCCTTGTCATCCATGGTTCCTGAATCCTGCTTTTCCTATCCTTCAATTTTGCAAGGACATGCATGTCCTGCATTTTAATCAACTGGTCTTTAAAAGCCTCCCAAATGCCAGATGTAGATTTGCCATGAAATAACTGATCCTGATCCATATTTCCCAGTTCCTGTCTAATTTGGATGTAATTGGCCCTTGCCCGATTAAGCATCCTTTCCTTGGAATCAGAGAGAAAACAAAACTCTTACGTGCTGTTCATAGTTAGTTCAGTGGAGAGCATTGATTGGTACAGTCTTCCTGACACTTCTACCCTGAATGGCTGTTCCCAATCAGATTTCAGTCCAAAACTCAAAAAGAGTTGCTATCCCACAATGTTGAATCATGCTCCCATATTAGATATTGGGTTAGCCCAGTTCAGGAGCATACCCACTGATTGAGCTACTGTAATTAACTATATAATTTTATCAGCTATTAATATGATTGCCTCCCATTATTTTGGTTATTGATGAGTTAGGAAAACACTATTCCCATCTCAAGGGAAATCATTGTCAATATCTTTCTGTTTACCCTGTGGAAATGTTGTGGAAGGTTCCTTGAGATAAGTAGCACCAGGTTCTTATCGTGGTGTATGCCACAAGTAAACCAATGTTAAAAATCTCTTTGTGCTTACTGTTAAACGGAGACTACAGTTGTTACTAAATCTGTAGTATAATTTTATGCTTGTGACCGTCCCTAAATAAAAGACAAAAATGGTGCACAGTACTCTTGGTACTGCCTTCCTGAGGCCCTGTACAGCCGTAGCAACATTTCTCAACTTTTATATTCAATTTCCCTTACAGTAAACACCAACATTTTGTTGACTTTTCTAATCATTTGCTGAATCTGCAAACCAACTGTTCATGACTGATGTACCAGGACACCCAGATTTCGATGTCCTGTCATGTTCAGCAGTATCTCTTCATTTATTTTTTGTTTTTCTTCTTTCTGTCAAAGTGAACAAATTCACATTTTCCCATATTATCTGCCAAACATTTACCTCCTCACTTCACCTATCTATATCGCTTTTCAGACTCCTTAGGTCCTCTTGAAAACTTGCTTTTATATCGATATTTGTTTTAATGGCAATTGATATCAATTGCAAATTGTTGAGTGCCCAGCACTGAACCCTGTGACATTATTATTACAGCTTGCCAACTTGAAAATTCTCCATTTCACCCGGTGTACTTAGTTCCTGCTCTGACTGGCTTGCAGCCATGTATCACTAAATGGTGTCCATGTCCTCCTCCACCCCCTCATTGCTCTTCCCTTCTCCAAACCACCTTCCATTTCCTGTGCCCCTCCTCTGCCCATGTCACAAACCTTTCGGGTTCTAACCTGTCTCCCTTTCCAATCTCGCCCTCCCTCCTTCTCCTTCCTCCACATCCTCCTCTTTCCTGTCTTCTGCTTTCCCTTCTTGTTTCTATTTCTTTCTGTGTCCTTGTCTCTCCTTATTTCCCATGATCCCTCATTTCCATGTCCCTACCTTTCATTCTCTCCATCTTGCTTGATCTTTCCATCCTTTCTGTCTATCTCTCTGCCTTTTTTTGCATGACCAGTCGCTTTCTCTCGCTTTTCCTCTCTCCTTGTCTCCCTTCAGCAATCCTGTTTCTCAATCCTCGATCCTCTGTCCCCTACGCTATTGTTGATCGTGGATCTTCCTGTGTTATGACTTTTTTTTTGTTTGCTGATAGATTCTGCAAGAGATGAGTGGCTATTACAGCAAATCCCTGCAAGCTTATAAAATGACTGGAGCGGGTAACAGGACATTACGTGCCATCCATAGTGTGGTGAGTGGATGCCTCACACCATACCCTTAGTGTGGAACATTTACACACTCAACCAACTCAATTGTCTGTCATACAGTACACACCTATCTTCCTATGCCATATATTCACAACATACAACCTTGAGAGACCAAATCCCAGAGTAGAGTGAGAACTTATGTTATACCTTCACAAACAACACAAAGATCTACACTACCAGCTCTCCAAATTCTCACATTATTTGGGCCAAAGGGGGAAACAGTGGGCAGGATTTTCCCCTGGGTGAATAGGGTTCGAGTGCGCATTTGGCACCTGTGAGATTGGCTTGTAATATTCTGGGAGGCGTGTTCTTCATTGGCTGCCTCTGCTGTAGTGGGCAGAGTTCTGACATTAAAGGACCAATCACGAGCCTGTCAGCTCAGAGGGAGAGTCAGACATGACTGAGGCAGCTTGGAAACAGCAAGATCTCCTAAACATAGAGATGCTATTATTGACTTACACAGGAGTACATACATACAGTGGCATAGTGTTCCAGAGACCCAGTCTGATGTTCAAGTGTTTGAATGTCACCAGCCCACCACAACATGGCAGTGGGGCAGGAACTACCCAAGAAGGGTGATGGTGGTGTCTGGGACATTGTCTGTAAGGTCTGATTCTGTCAGTATGACTGTGTCAGGCTGCTGTTTAACTCAGTGAGACATTTCAAGAAACCCACCCCCTTTAAACCATTACCACTCTGACCTAACTTATGGTGGTAACATTGAAATTTAGTATAATTACCTGATTATTACTCTTACACAGTTCTGTGAACTGTTTACATATTTGCTCCTCTATTTCCTGCTGACTCTTTCAGGGCCTATAATACGCTCCCAGTGAAGTAGTTTCCCCCTTAACATTCCTCAGTTCGACCCACAAAGCCTCGTTGGAGGACCCTTCCAAGAAATTATCTCTCCTTATTGTAGTAATTGGCACTTTAATCAATAGTACTACACTACCACCCTTTTTACATCCTCCTTTGTCTCACCTAAAGATGCTATATCCCAGGATGTTGAGTTGCCAGTCCAGCCCTTCCCTCAACCATGTTTCTGTGATGCCAACAATATCATATTTCCATGTAGGAGATAGTGAGGACTGCAGATGCTGGACAGTCAGGGTCGAGAAAGTGTGGCACTGGAGAGGGCACAGCAGGTCAGACAGCATCTTAGGAGCAGGAGAGTTGACATTTCAGGCATAATCCTTCATCAGGACTGGGGAGGAGGAAGGGAGCTGCAAAATAAAAGGGGTAGTGGGGCTAGGGGAAAGGCCTCCACTACATCAGTGAGACTAAGCGCAAACTCACAGAGTGGTTCAGGGAACATCTTGGATCCATACACATCAAGCAACCCCACCTTCCCATGACCATCCATCTCAACTCCCGCCTCCCATTCCCCCGATGACATGTCCATTCTGGGCCTTCACCACCTAAGCAAGGCCACCTGCAAACTTGGAGGAGGAACACCTCATCTCTTGCCTCAGGAGCCTACAGCCACACAGTCTCAACATGACAATAGACAATAGGTGCAGGAGTAGGCCATTCAGCCCTTCGAGCCTGCACCGCCATTCAATATAATCATGGCTGATCATTCCTAATCAGTATCCTGTTCCTGTCTTATCTCCATAACCCTTGATTCCACTATCTTTGAGAGCTCTATCCAACTCCTTCTTAAATGAATCCAGAGAGTGGGCCTCCACTGCCCTCTGGGGCAGAGCATTCCACACTGCTACCACTCTCTGGGTGAAGAAGTTTCTCCTGAGCTCTGTCCTAAATGGTCTACCCCGTATTTTTAAGCTGTGTCCTCTAGTTCGGCACTCACCCATCAGTGGAAATATATTTCCTACTGCCAGAGTGTCCAATCCTTTCATAATCTTATACGTCTCAATCAGATCCCCTCTCAACATTGAATTCACCAGTTTCCAAGTCTCCCCATCCCCACCCCATCCCAGATCCAATCTTCCGACTCAGCACCACCCTCTTGACTTGACCTACCTGTCCATCTTCCTTCCCACCTGACTGCTCCACACTTCCCACCAACCTATCATAATCACCTTCGTCCACCTATCGACATCCCACTTACCTTTCCCCCAACCCCACCCTAGTCCCCCATTTATTTCTCAGCTGCCTTCCCCCTCCACTGTCATGATGAAGGATTATGCCCAAAATGTCGACTCTCTTGCTCCTCAGATACTGCCTGACCTGCTGTGCCTTTTCCAGCATCACACTTTATCATACTTCCATGTGTCAATCAATGCCATGAACTCATAAGACTTACCTATTACACTCCTAGCATTAAAGACCACCAAGCCTTGCTTTACTCTCGTGACTCACAATATAGCAGAACTCAATACGACTTGCTGTGGCATAATGTGTTTCTGTTCCATCAATATTCTGTGTCCCCTCTCCCAGTCAGACCAGTTTAAACTCCACCCAACTGTACTAGCAAATGTCTACCTGCAAGGATGTTGGTCCCAGTGTGGTTCAGATACAGACCGTCCCAGTTGACATGTCCCACCTTCGCCAGAAATGTGATTCAGGAATCTGAAACCCTTCCTGTTGCACCAAACCTTGAGCCATGCATTCAGCTGTCCTATTTTCTTATTTCTAAACTTACTAGTATGTGGCAGTAGGAATAAACCAGAGATTGTAACCATTGAGGTCCTGCTTTTTAATCCAATGCCGAGCTCTCTGATTTCTTGATGGAAGATCTCTTTCCTTACTTTGCCCATATCATTGGAAGTAACATGTACCACAAACTTTCAGGTTGTCCTGCAGCCCTTCAGTGACATCCCCGACCCTAGCACCAGGGAGAAAACATACCGTTGTGATGTCACACCTTTGGCCACAGAAACACCTGTCTGCTCCCTTAACTAAAGAATTCCCTATCATTCCTGCTGTTCCTTCCCTCTTCTTCCTCTCACTGCCATACAGTCAAGCTGCTTATGATGCCAGAAGCTTGGCTCTGACTGCACTCTTCCAGGGTACCAACACTCACATCAGCTTCCAAATTGGAAAACCAGTTAGTTATTGGGATCCCAGGGAACTCCTGCATTACCTGCCTATTTGTTCTGGACTGTCTGGTGGTCACCCTTTCTCTTCTTACCCCTAGCCCCTCGAGCTGTGGTGTGACTGTAGATGTGCCACAGTTTCTCCAAGCGCTGGTCAAACTCCGTGACCCGGAGCTCCAGCTTCTGCAGCTGGGAGTACCTCTTGTACATTTAATCATTTAGGACACTAGCAGCATCCAGCACTCTCCACATGTGACAGGATACACATTTTGCTTGGCCAGCCTTTCCTGATATCTCTTAAACTTAGAATTAACACCTTCGACTAGAATTCTTCATCTTATTTTGTTAGACTTCATACTCTATCAATAAAGTTACTTTGTCCAGCTTTAGCCTGGTAATCAACATCTTACTGGGGTAAATGCCAACATGAACTCTGGTACAATTGGCTTTATCACACTGCATACTTAATATATATGACACAATTCTTTCTGTATACTTGGGCACATTTAGCAATCTGCTGAACCTTGTAATCTGCACTGATACCCTGAACTTCATCATCCTTGCATTTGGGCATTGGGCGAACATTGTATTTCTGCCTGAGTTTCTTGGAAAACAGAGAGGACATTATTTTCCTGCGAATGTGAGAAAGACCATTAAAAGTGCCTCTTGCGGTTCTTCCTCTGGGAAGATGTGACATGAGGGTTGAACCTCAACTGGCCTCCTGCTCAGTCCTCAATGGCTGTCTTTGTTGGTCATGGTCAGGCTAGCTTTATATTCTAGAAATTTCACCATGGAATTCAAGCCCATGTCCCAAAGGATTAGCCTGAGTTCTGGATTCCTTATCCAGTGGCAGTACCATGATGTCTGCACTTTCCCCTCAAGTGTCATTGACGTAGTCAACTGGAACTCCCGCCCTAATGGCATTTTGGGTTAACCCACAGCACATGGGCTGCAGCATTTCAGGACGGTAGCTCCCCACCTTAACGAGGGTAATGAGCATGGGCTATAACGCAGGCCCAGCCAGTGACATCCACATCCATAAATTAATTTTTAAAAATCATGTGACATTCCAAATCAATTCCAGTCTTTGCTGTGATGCACAAACAATGTGCTGAGGCCTGGAAAGACTCACCATAGTTATCAAAGTAATAATCACCTGCCATTTCCCCAATGTCCTAATTTGGTGCAAGGAACTACTCATTCACACCTTGGACCATCAAACAGAGTGTAACGGCTGAACTTTGTCTCTTCAATGTTGGCATTTCATAAAACCTCGAACATTACAGCACAGTACAGGCCCTTCGGCCCATGATGTTGTGCTGAGCATTTATCTTAATCTAAAATCAACCTAACCTACACACTCCTCAATTTACTGCTGTCCATGTGTTTGTCCAGCAGTCTCTTAAATATTCCTAATGCCTCTGACTCTACTCCCATTGCTGGCAGTGCATTCCACACACTCACCACTCTCTACATAAAGAACCTACCTCTGACATCTCCCCTAAACCTTCCTCCAATCACCTTAAAATTCTGACCCCTCGTGACAGCCATTTCTGTCCTGGGGAAAAGTCTCTGGCTATCTCCTCTATCTATGTCTCCCGTTACCTTGTACACCTCTACCAAGACACCTCTCTTCCTCCTTCTCTCCAGTGTGAAAAGCTTGAGCTCACTCAACCTCTCGTCATATGACAGCCCTCCAATCCAGGCAGCATCCTGGTAAATCTCCTCTGCACCCTCTCGAAAGCATCTACATCCTTCCTATAATGAGGTGACCACAACTGAACACAATATTCCAAGTGTGGTCGAACCAGGGATTCATGGAGCTGCAGCAAATCCGCACGGCTCTTAATCTCAATTCCCCTGTTAATGAAAGCCAAAACACCATACACCTTCTTAACAACCCTATCAACTTGGGTAGGATCTTTGTACATGGACCCCCCGAATCCTGTCTTTAACCCTGTATTCAGCATTCAAATTCGAATGAACTTTTCAAAATGAATCACTTCGCATTAATCCAGGTTTAACTCCATCTGCCACTTCTCAGCCCAGCTCTGTATCTTGTCAATGTTTTGTTGTAGCCTGCAACAGCCCTTGATACTATGTACAACACCACCGACCTTTGTGTCATTGCAAATGTACTAACCCACCCTTCCACTTCTTCATCAGTTATTTATAAAAACTACAAAGAGCAGAGGCCCAAGAACAGATCCCCGCAGGACACCATTGGTCACCAACTTCCATCCACCGAAACTTTCCACCCACTACCACTCGCTGTCTTCTTTCAGCCAGCCAACTCTGTATCCAGACAGCCACATTTCCCTGTATCCCATACCTCCTACCTTTCTGCATGAGCCTATTGTGGGGAACCTTATCAAATGCCTTACTGAAATCCGTATCCACTGCTCGACCTTCATCAACTTATCTTGTCACATCCTCAAAGAACTCAATAAGGCTCGTGAGGCATGACCCTGCCCCTCACAAAGCCATGCTGACTATCGTTAATCAAACTATGTTTTTCCAAGTAATCATAAATCCTATCTCTCAGAATCTTTTCCAGTACCTTGCTGACCACAGGTGTAAGACTGGCTGGTCTGTAATTCCCAGGGTTTCTTGAACAGAGTAACAACATTTGCCTCCCTCCAATCAGCCGGTACTACTCCCGTGGAGAGTGAGATGTAAAGGTCATCGCCAGACATGCAGCAATCTCATTCCTCACTTCCCGTGGTAACCTTGGATATATCTGATCCGGTCCTGGGGACTTGATGCTTCCCAGACTTTCCAGCACATCCACTTCCATAATATCAGTTGTTCAAGCCTATTAACCGGGTCCAAGGTGTTCTCACTATCAACAATGTCCCTCTCTCTCGTGTGTACTGAAACAAAAATCTCATTTAGGGCCTCCCCTACCTCTTCAGACTCCAGGCACAATTCCTTCCACTATCCCTGATCGACCCTATCCTCTCTCTGATCATTCTCTCATTCCTCACATAAGCTTAGAATACCGTTGCATTTTCCCTAATCCTTCCGACCAAGGCTTTTGCATGGCCCCTCCTTGCTCTCCTCAGCCCATTTTTGAGTTCTTTCCTAGCTACTGTGTAATCCTCAAAAGCTGTGCCAGATCCTTGCTGCCTCCACTTTACGTAAGATTCCTTCTTCCTTTTGATGAGAAGCCCCTTTTGTCATCCAAGGCTCCTTCACCGTACCATTCCTTGCCTGTCTCCGTGGGATAAAGTTACCCAACACTCACAACAAGTGCTCCTTAAACAGCCTCTACATTTCTGTTGTGCATTTCCCACAGAACAATTGTTCCCAATTGTTTCAGTCAGAAAGAGACTCTCACATACAGCTGATGGTGAAAAGAGAGAGTCTCTTTACAAATGTAAAAACTTATTGACACTGAAGTGACACCAATGTGCCCTCAGAAGGGCTTCTTACTCTCTGACCCACTTGGTCTTGGCACAGTCCTGGGATTTATAGATGGGGTGAAAGGGACCTGCCCTACAGTGGAGCCCATTGCCCTTGGAGATTTGGTCAGGCAAAGCTGGTAGGGGTGGGATGTTTGTGTCTAGAGTGCCTTGAGGTACTGAGTGGTTCTCTTCAAAGGCAGGAGGGCCCTTCTAAGTTTGAAAGGCAGGGTGAAAGTGAAAGGCCTGACCACTTCTGGAGGGTGCTGAGAGGAGACTTCTGGGAGTCTCTGGCTGGATGCCTGCTGGCATTGCCTGGCTTCTTGTGAGGAACAGGCTCCTGCAGAGTTAGGTAAAGTTTCCTTCGCTCCCTGTCACCTTGCTGTTGGTGCTGATGGAGTGATGGAGAATAGGTCTGAGTGTCTACCCAGCAGCCCTGAGGAGCTGGGACTGGCTCACCATGGTAACTGCCAACCTCTCCACAAAGGTCACCAGAACCTCACAGTCCTGCAAACTTTTGTCAGGTTTCTTAGTGCCCCTGAGAAATTTGCCAGCTGCTTCTGCATATGTTGTGCGTTTGTACAAAGTCCCTCATTGCCAACATCACAGGAGCTGAGCAGGTGCCTCGTCTCTGGCAATCCTTGAGTACCAGCTGCCTGGGCATTTCTTACTTGCCGTTCTTTCAACCATGTACCAGTGATTGCAAAATATTCTCACAGACTCAATGCGCTGACTACCTTTGCCTTACCACTGACAAACTGCAGCTTACTCACACTGACACAGTCCAGTCTCACCAACACTATCTGGTCTCACACTCACTTAGAGAGTGCAGTCTCACATTCACCAGGAAACTGCAGTCTCACACTGACTGACACTACAGTCCCACTCTCATTGACACACTGCATTCACTGACACAACGTACTTCCACACTCAGTGGTACACTGCAGTCCCACTCTCATTGACACACTGCACTCACTGACACAACGTACTTCCACACGCAGTGCTACACTGCAGTCTCACACTCATTGACACATTGCGGCCTCACATTCACTGACACACTGCAGACTCAGTCACTGACACTGCAGTCTCACACGGCATGCTCTCTCTCACTGACACTATTTAGTTTTGCACTTGAACACTGCAGTCTTACAATCATTAACGTGCGTCAGTCCCAGTCTCACTAACAAATTGCTAAAAATCACACAACACCAGGTTTACTCCAACAGGTTTAATTGGAGCACACTAGCTTTCGGAGCGATGCTCCTTCATCAGGTGATTGTGGAGGGCTCGATTGTAACACTTGAGCCCCCACAATCACCTGATGAAGAGCGTCGCTCCGAAAGCTAGTGTGCTCCAATTAAACCTGTTGGAGTATAACCTGGTGTTGTGTGATTTTTAACTTTTGTACACCCCAGTCCAACACCGGCATCTCCAAATCATAACAAATTGCAGTCTCTTATGTCTCTCTCTCTCTCTCTCTCTGTGACAGATTGCATTCCTCATCTCACTGACATCCAGCAGTCCCTCCCACCAATACACTGCAGTCTCACAATTACTGACACGCTGCAACTCACTCATGCTGACACACTGCAGTCTCACTCTCACTGGTAAGCTGCTCTTGCACACTCATTGACATTGTGCAGACTCACTCCCACTGATACTGCAGTGTCTCTCTACATTTTCTTTTTCACTGACACTCTGTAGTCTCGCAATGACACTGCAGTATCACTCCCACCTACACATTGCAGTCTTAGTGTTTGTCTTCACTGACACACTGCAGTCACACTTTCACTGAAACAATGCAGAATTGCTCACTACCTTATACTGCATTTTCTTTCTTACTGATACTCTGTAGTTTTGCACTCTCATACTGAGTTTCACTCCTACCTACACACTGCAGTCTCAATTTCTGTCTTCACTGATACACTGCAGTCACACTTTCACTGAATGAATGCAGAATTGTTCACTTAAATTGTAGACTTACACTGCATTTGCTATTTCACTGACACTCTGTAGTCTCGCAATCACACACAGCAGTCTCACACTCATTAACACACTGTAGTCCCAGACTCACTTATACCTTGCCGACTTACTCAGGCACAGCACAGTCTCTCTCTCTCTCCTACTGACATTGCATCCCCACTCTCAGTGACACACTGCCGCCACACTGTCCCTGGCACATTGCAGCCTCAATCTCACTGACAAACTGCCATCTCACATTCATTGACACACTATTTTCACAATCACTGACTCTTTGCAGCCTCACTCTCACCTCACAGTGTTCCACAGGGGTCAGTGTTGGGGTCACTGTTGTTTGTGATATGCATAAATGATCTGGAAGAGGGCACTGTTGGTATGACCACAAAGTTGCAGGTGACACGAAGATTGGTGGAGTAGCAGAACGCATAAGGGACTATCAAAGAATACAGAAGAATATAGATTGGAGAATTGGGCGGAGAAGTGACAGATGGAGTTCAATCCAGGCAAATGTGAGGTGATGCATTTTGGGAAGTCTAATTATAGAGCGAATTATACAGTAAACGGAAGAGCCTTGGGAAAAGTTGATGGACAGAGACTTCTGAGTGTTCAGGTCCTTTGTACCCTGAAGGTTGCTGCACAGGTGGATAGCGTGGTCATGAAGGCATATGTTTTGCTTGCCTTCATTGGACAAGGTATTGCATATAAGAGCTGGCAGATCATGTCAAAATTGTACAAGATATTGGTTAGGCCGCAGTTAGAATACTGTGTATAGTTCTGGTCTCCACATTACAAAAAAGGATGTGGATGCTTTGGAGAGGGAGCAGAGAAGATTTATGAGGATGTTGCCTGGTATGGAAGGTGCTAGATATGAAGAGGGGTTGAGTAGGTTAGGATTGTTTTCGTTAGAAAAAAGGAAATTGAGTTCGACAAATCATAAAGGGTATAGACAGGGTGGATAAAGATAAGCTTTTTCCCAGGGTGAAGGATTCAATAACGAGAGGCCAAGCTTTCAAGGTGAGAGGTGGAAAGTTTAAGGGGGATACCGTGGCAAATACTCTACACAGAGGGTGGTGGGTGTTTGGAATGCGTCGCTAGCAGAGGTGGTAGAGGCAGGCACTGTAGATTCATTTAAGGTGTGTCTAGACAGATGCATGAGTAGGTGGGGAGCAGAGGGATACAGATGCTTAGGAAATGGGCGATAGGTTTAGACATGGATTTGGATTGGCTCAGACTTGGAGGGCTGAAGAGCCTGTTCCAGGGCTGTAAATTGTCTTTGTTCTTTGTTCTTTGACAACCTGCAGTCTCACATTCATTGACACACTATTTTCACATTCACTGAAACACAGTAGTCCAGCTGTCACTGACACACTGCAGTCTCTCTCTGTCTCTCTCTGTCTCTCACATGCATACACACACTCTCTCTCTCTCTCTGACAGGCTCACATTATTTGACAAAATGCCATCCCACTTTCACTGAAACCCTGCAACCTTACACTCTTTGACACTCTCCAGTCTCACTCTCACTAACACATTGGCGTCTGTCTCTCTCTCTCTCTCTCTCTCTGACATACTATGTTCCTAATCTCACTGAAACACAACAGTCCCACTCTAATCCACACACTTTAGTTTTAAATTCACTGACATACTGAAATCTCAAAATCAGTAACAGTATTTTCACACTCATTGACACATTACAATGCCACAGGTGTTGACATACTGCAGTCTCACACTCACTGACACACTGCAGTCTCACTCACACTGACACACTGCAGTCTCACACTCACTGACACACACCAGCCCCACTCACTGATGCACTGCAGTCTCACACTCACTGACACACTGCAGCCTCACTCACACTGACACACTGCAGTCTCACACTCACTGACACACTCCAGCCTCACTCACACTGACACACTGCAGTCTCACTCTCACTGACGCA
>NC_057735.1:50499404-50502799 GCF_004010195.1 Chiloscyllium plagiosum
ACACCAGCCCCACTCACTGACACACTGCAGTCTCACACTCAATGATATACTGCAGCCTCACTCACACTGACACACTGCAGTCTCACACTCACTGACACACTGCAGTCTCACACTCACTGACACAGTGCAGCCTGACCTTCACTGACACACTGCAGTCTCACTCACACTGACACACTGCAGTCTCACACTCACTAACACACTGCAGTCTCACATTCACTGACACAGTGCAGCCTGACCTTCACTGACACACTGCAGTCTCACTCACACTGACACACTGCAGTCTCACACTCACTGACAGACTGCAGCCTGACCTTCACTGACACACTGCAGTCTGACACTCACTGAAACACAGCAGTTTCACGCTTGCACTGACCCATTACAGTCTCTCTCTTGGTTCCACTGGCACACTCATTTCCGAGTCGCACTGACAAAGTGAGGTCTCACACTCACTGACACACTGCAGACTCAGTCATTGACACTGTAGTCTCACACTGCATTTTCTTTCTCACTGGCGTTATGCAGTCTTGTCCACACACACTGCAGTCTGACACTAATTAACACACTGTAGTCCCAGACTCACTAATACACTGCAGTCTCACATTCTCTCTCCCACTGACACACTGCAATCTCTCTCCCACTGTCGTACAATACCGCAGTCTCTCTCCCACTGTCGTACAATACTGCAGTCACAATCTCTCTCTCTTCAACTGGTACCCTGCAGTCCCACTATCAATGATACAATGCAGACTTGCACTCACTGACACACTGCAGTCTCACTCACGCTGACACACTGCAGTCTCACCTTCACTGACACACTGCAGTCTCACCTTCACTGACACACTGCAATCTGACTCTCACTGACACACTGCAGTCTCACACTCACTGAAACACAACAGTCTCACATTTGCGCTGACCCATTACAGTCTCTCTATTGCTTCCACTGGCACACTCATTTCCAAGTCACACTGACACAGTGAGGTCTCACACTCACTGATACACTGTAGTCCCACTCTCCTTGACAAACTAAAGTTTCACTCTGTCCCGCCCACTGACTGTTTTATTGCTCCCACTAATACTCTGCATTTTACTCCCACTCTCACAAACACACTGCAGTAACACTCTCAATGACACACTGTAGTCCCACTCTCACTGACGCACTGCAGTAACAGTCTCACTGACACACTGCAGTAACACTCTCACTAACACACTGCAGTAACACTCTCACTGACACACTGCAGTCTCACTCTCACTGACACACTGCAGTAACACTCTCACTGACACACTGCACTAATACTCTGCACCGTGTGGGCGGCACGGTGGTACAGTGGTTAGCACTGCTGCCTCGCAGCGCCAGAGACCCGGGTTCAATTCCCGCCTCAGGCGACTGACTGTGTGGAGTTTGCACGTTCTCCCCGTGTCTGCGTGGGTTTCCTCCGGGTGCTCCGGTTTCCTCCCACAGTCCAAAGATGTGCAGGTCAGGTGAATTGGCCATGCTAAATTGCCCGTAGTGTTAGGTAAGGGGTAAATGTAGGGGTATGGGTGGGTTACGCTTCGGCGGGTCGGTGTGGACTTGTTGGGCCGAAGGGCCTGTTTCCACACTGTAAGTAATCTAATCTAATCTAATCTAATCTAATCTAATCTAATCTAATCTAAAACACACTGACACACTGCAGTTTAACCCTCACTGACACATTGCAGTCCCACTCTCACTAACACACTGCAGTAACACCCTCACTGACACACTGCAGTAACACTCTCAATGACACACTGTAGTCCCACTCTCACTGACGCACTGCAGTAACACTCTCACTAACACACTGCAGTCCCACTCTCACTGACACACTGCAGTCTCACTCTCACTAACACACTGCAGTAACACTCTCACTAACACACTGCAGTCCCAGTCTCACTGATACACTGCAGTCTCACTCTCACTGACACACTGCAGTAACACTCTCAACGACACACTGCAGTAACACTCCCACCAATACACTGCAGTAACATTCCTGAAGAAGGGCTTATGCCCGAAACGTCGATTCTCCTGTTCCCTAGGATGCTGCCTGACCTGCTGCGCTTTTCCAGCAACACATTTTCTAACACTCTCACCGACACACTGCAGTAACACTCTCACCGACACACTGCAGTAACACTCTCAATGACACACTGCAGTCCCACACTCACTGACATACTGCTGTCTCACTCTCACTGACACACTGCAGTAACACTCTCACTGACACACTGCAGTCCCACTCTCACTGACACACTGCAGTCCCACTCTCACTGACACACTGCAGTCCCACACTCACTGACACACTGCAGTCCCACACTCACTGACACACTGCAGTCCCACTCTCACTGACACACTGCAGTAACACTCTCACTGACACACTGCAGACCCACACTCACTGACACACTGCAGTCCCACTCTCACTGACACACTGCAGTAACACTCTCACTGACACACTGCAGTCCCACTCTCACTGACACACTGCAGTAACACTCTCACCGACACACTGCAGTCCCACTCTCACTGACACACTGCAGTAACACTCTCACTGACACACTGCAGACCCACACTCACTGACACACTGCAGTCCCACTCTCACTGACACACTGCAGTAACACTCTCACCGACACACTGCAGTCCCACTCTCACTGACACACTGCAGTAACACTCTCACTGACACACTGCAGTAACACCCTCACCGACACACTGCAGTCCCACTCTCACTGACACACTGCAGTAACACTCTCACTGACACACTGCAGTAACACTCTCACCGACACACTGCAGTAACACTCTCAGTGACACACTGCAGTCCCACTCTCACTGACACACTGCAGTAACACTCTCACTGACACACTGCAGTAACACTCTCACTGACACACTGCAGTCCCACTCTCACCGACACACTGCAGTAACACTCTCACCGACACACTGCAGTAACACTCTCACCGACACACTGCAGTAACACTCTCACCGACACACTGCAGTAACACTCTCACCGACACACTGCAGTAACACTCTCACCGACACACTGCAGTAACACTCTCACTAACACACTGCAGTAACACTCTCACTGACACACTGCAGTAACACCCTCACTGACACACTGCAGTCCCACTCTCACCGACACACTGCAGTAACACTCTCACTAACACACTGCAGTAACACTCTCACTGACACACTGCAGTAACACCCTCACTGACACACTGCAGTCCCACTCTCACCGACACACTGCAGTAACACTCTCACTAACACACTGCAGTAACACTCTCACTGACACACTGCAGTAACACCCTCACTGACACACTGCAGTCCCACTCTCACCGACACACTGCAGTAACACTCTCAGTGACACACTGCAGTCCCACTCTCACCGACACACTGCAGT
>NC_057735.1:50503734-50509731 GCF_004010195.1 Chiloscyllium plagiosum
CACTCTCACTGACACACTGCAGTAACACTCTCACTAACACACTGCAGTCCCACTCTCACTGACACACTGCAGTAACACTCTCACTAACACACTGCAGTCCCACTCTCACTGACACACTGCAGTAACACTCTCACTAACACACTGCAGTCCCACTCTCACTGACACACTGCAGTAACACTCTCACTAACACACTGCAGTCCCACTCTCACTGACACACTGCAGTAACACTCTCACTAACACACTGCAGTCCCACTCTCACTGACACACTGCAGTAACACTCTCACTAACACACTGCAGTCCCACTCTCACTGACACACTGCAGTAACACTCTCACTAACACACTGCAGTCCCACTCTCACTGACACACTGCAGTAACACTCTCACTAACACACTGCAGTCCCACTCTCACTGACACACTGCAGTAACACTCTCACTAACACACTGCAGTCCCACTCTCACTGACACACTGCAGTAACACTCTCACTAACACACTGCAGTCCCACTCTCACTGACACACTGCAGTAACACTCTCACTAACACACTGCAGTCCCACTCTCACTGACACACTGCAGTAACACTCACTGACACACTGCAGTAACACTCTCACTGACACACTGCAGTAACACTCTCACTAGCACACTGCAGTCCCACTCTCACCGACACACTGCAGTCCCACTCTCACCGACACACTGCAGTAACACTCTCACCGACACACTGCAGTCTCACTCACACTGACACTGCCGTCTCGCAGTCACCGAAACACTGCAGTATCACTCTCACTGACACACTGGTGTCTCACTCTCACTGACACACTGCAGTCTCACACATGGCACACTGCAGTCTCACATTCACTGACACACTCCAATCTCACACTCACTGACACACTGCAGTCTCACACATGTCACACTGCAGTCTCACACTCACTGACACACTCCAATCTCACACTCACTGACACACTGTAGTCTCACAAATGTCACACTGCAGTCTCACACTCACTGACACACTCCAATCTCACACTCACTGACAAACTGCAGTCTCACTCATACTGACGCACTGCAGTCTCACACTCACTGACACACGGAAGTCTCACTCTTACTGACACACTGCAGTCTCACACTCACCGACACAGTGCAGTCTCACTCACACTGATACACTGCAGTCTCACTCTCACCGACACACTGCACTCTCACACTCACCGACACACTGCAGTCTCACTCTGACTGACACACTGCTGTCGCCCACTCACTGACACACTGCAGTCACACTCTCACGGACACACAGCAGTCTCGCACTCACCGACACACTGCAGTCTCACTCACACTGACACTGCAGTCTCGCAGTCACCGACACACTGCAGTATCACTCTCACTGACACACTGGTGTCTCACTCTCACTGACACACTGCAGTCTCACACACGTCACACTGCAGTCTCACACTCACTGACAGACTGCAGCCTCACCTTCACTGACACACTGCAATCTGACTCTCACTGAAACGCAGCAGTCTCACGCTTGCAATGACCCATTACAGTCTCTCTCTTGCTTCCACTGGTACATTCACACTCACTGACAGTCTGCGGACTGTGCCACACTGCTGTCTCACTCTCACTGACACACTGCAGTCTCACTCTCGCTGACACACTGCAGTAACACTCTCACTGACACATTGCAGTAACACTCTCACCGACACACTGCAGTAACACTCTCACTGACACACTGCAGTAACACTCTCACTGACACACTGCAGTAACATTCTCACTGACACATTGCAGTCTCACTCACTATCACAATGCAGTCTCACACTCAATGACACAGTGCAGTCTGTCTCTCACTGACGCACTGCAGTATCACTCACTGTCGCAATGCAGTATCACACTCATTGACACACTGCAGTCTCACTTACTGACACAGTGCAGTCTCACTCAATGACACACTGCAGTCTCACACTCACTGACACACTGCAGTAACACTCTCACTGACACATTGCAGTCTCACTCACTGTCACAATGCAGTCTCACACTCAATGACACAAGTGCAGTCTGTCTCTCACTGACGCACTGCTGTCTCACACTCACCGACACACTGCAGTATCACACTCATTGACACACTGCAGTCTCACTTACTGACACACTGCAGTCTCACTCAATGACACACTGCAGTCTCACACTCACCGACACACTGCTGTCTCACACTCACTGACACACTGCAGTCTCACTCACCGACACACTGCAGTCTCACTCACCGACACACTGCAGTCTCACACTCACTGACACACCGCAGTATCACTCTCACTGACACACTGCAGCCTCACTCTCACTGACACACTGCAGTATCACACTCACTGATACACGGCTGTCTCACTCTCACTGACACACGGCTGTCGCTCACTGACTGACACATGGCAGTCTCGCACTCACTGACACACTGCTGTCTCGCACTCACTGACACACTGCAATCTCTCACTCACTAACACACTGGTGTCTCACTCACACTGACACACTGCAGTATCACACTCACTGACACACTCCAGTCTTACTCACACTGACACACTGCAGTCTCACTTACTGACGCGCTGCAGTCTCACACTCACTGACACACTGCAGTCTCACTCACACTGACACACCGCAGTCTCACTCACTGTCACAATGCAGTCTCAAACTCACTGACACACTGCAGTCTCACTTACTGACGCGCTGCAGTCTCACACTCACTGACACACTGCAGTCTCACTCACACTGACACACTGCAGTCTCACTCACACTGACATACTGCAGCCTCACTCACACTGACACACTGCAGTCTCACTCACTGTCACAATGCAGTCTCACACTCACTGACATACTGCAGTCTCACACTCACTGACACACTGCAGTCTCACCTTCACTGACACACTGCAATCTGACTCTCACTGAAACACAGGAGTCTCACACTTGCACTGACCCATTTCAGTCTCTCTCTTACTTCCACTGGTACACTCATTTCCTAGTCACACTGACACAGTGAGGTCTCACACTCACTGATACACTGCAGTCCCACTCTCCTTGACAAACTAAAGTTTCACTCTGTCCCGCCCACTGACTGTTTTATTGCTCCCACTAATACTCTGCATTTTAAAACACACTGACGCACTGCAGTTTAACCCTCACTGACACATTGCAGTAACACTCTGACCGACACACTGCAGTCCCACTCTCACTGACACACTGCAGGAACACTCACTGACACACTGCAGAAACACTCTCACTGACACACTGCAGTAACACTCTCACCGACACACTACAGTCACTCCATCACTGACAGTCTGCAGAAACACTCACTGACACACTGCAGAAACACTCTCACTGACACACTGCAGTAACACTCTCACCGACACACTACAGTCACACTCACTGACAGTCTGCGGACTGTGCCACACTGCAGTCTCACTCTCACTGACACACTGCTGTTGCACACTCACTGACACACTGCAGTCACACTCTCACAGATACACTGCAATCTTGCACTCACCGACACACTGCAGTCTCACTCATACTGACACTGCAGTCTCACTCACACTGACGCACTGCACTCTCACATTCACCGACATACTGCAGTATCACTCTCACTGACACACTTTAGTCTCACTCTCACTGACACACTGTAGTCTCACCCTCACTAATAAACTGCAGTATCACTCTCACTGATACACTGCACTCTCACACTCACTGACACAAAGCACTCTCACACTCACCGACACTCTGCAGTCTCACTCTCACTAACACATTGGCGTCTGTCTCTCTCTCTCTCTCTCCCTCTGACATACTATGTTCCAAATCTCACTGAAACACAACAGTCCCACTCTAATCCACACACTTTAGTTTTAAATTCACTGCCATAGTGAAATCTCAAAATCAGCAACAGTGTATTTTCACACTCACTGACACATTACAATGCCACAAGTGTTGACATACTGCAGTCTCACACTCACTGACACCATGAAGTCTCACACTCACTGACACACTGCAGCCTCACTCACACTGACACACTGCAGTCTCACACTCACTGACACACACCAGCCCCACTCACTGAAGCATTGCAGTCTCACACTCACTGACACACTGCAGCCTCACTCACACTGACACACTGCAGTCTCACACTCACTGATATACACCAACCCCACTCACTGACACACTGCAGTCTTACACTCACTGACACACTGCAGCCTCACTCACACTGACATCCTGCAGCCTCACTCACACTGACACACTGCAGTCTCACACTCACTGACACACACCAACCCCACTCACTGACACACTGCAGTCTCACACTCACTGACATACTGCAGCCTCACTCACACTGACACACTGCAGTCTCACTCACACTGACACACTGCAGTCTCACTCACACTGACACACTGCAGTCTCACTTACTGACGCGCTGCAGTCTCTCACTTACTGATGCGCTGCAGTCTCACTCACACTGACACACCGCAGTCTCACTCACTGTCACAATGCAGTCTCACACTCACTGACACACTGCAGTCTCACTTACGGACGCGCTGCAGTCTCACACTCACTGACACACTGCAGTCTCACTCAGACTGACATACTGCAGCCTCACTCACACTAACACACTGCAGTCTCACTCACTGTCACAATGCAGTCTCACACTCACTGAAACACACAAGTCTCACGTTTGCGCTGACCCATTACAGTCTCTCTATTGCTTCCACTGGCACACTCATTTCCTAGTCGCACTGACACAGTGAGGTCTCACACTCACTGACACACTGCAGTCCCACTGTCCTTGACAAACTAAAGTTTCACTCTGTCCCGCCTACTGACTGTTTTATTGCTCCCACTAATACTCTGCATTTTAAAACACACTGACACACTGCAGTTTAACCCTCACTGACCAACTGCAGTCCCACTCTCACTGACACACTGCAGTCCCACTCGCACTAACACACTGCAGTAACACTCTCACCGACATACTGCAGTAACACTCTCAACGACACACTGCAGTCCCACTCTCACTAATACACTGCAGTAACACTCTCACCAACATACTGCAGTAACACTCTCAACGACACACTGCAGTAACACTCTCACTGACACACTGCAGTAACACTCTCACTGACACACTGCAGTCCCACTCTCACTGACACACTGCAGTAACACTCACTGACACACTGCAGTCCCACTCTCACCAACATACTGCAGTAACACTCTCACTGACACACTGCAGTAACACTCTCAGTGACACACTGCAGTAACACTCTCAACGACACACTGCAGTCTCACTCTCACTGACACACTGCAGTAACACTCACTGACACACTGCAGAAACACTCTCACTGACACACGGCAGTCCCACTCTCACTGACACACTGGAGTAACACTCACTGACACACTGCAGAAACACTCTCACTGTCACACTGCAGTAACACTCACCGACAGACTACAGTCACTCTATCACTGAGGCGTTGTACATTCACACTCACTGACAGTCTGCGGACTGTGCCACACTGCTGTCTCACTCTCACTGACACTGCAGTCTCACTCACACTGACGCACTGCACTCTCACATTCACCGACACACTGCAGTAACACTCTCACTGACACACTGTAGTCTCACCCACGCTGATAAACTGTAGTATCACTCTCACTGACACACTGCAGTCTCACTCTCACTGACACACTGCAGTCACACTCTCACGGATACACTGCTATCTTGTACTCACCGACACACTGCAGTCTCACTCACACTGACACTGCAGTCTCACTCACACTGACGCACTGCACTCTCACACTAACTCACTGCAGTCTCACTCACACTGACACTGCAGTCTCACTCACACTGACACTGCAGTCTCACTCACACTGACACTGCAGTCTCACTCACACTGACACTGCAGTCTCACTCACACTGACACTGCAGTCTCACTCACACTGACACTGCAGTCTCACTCACACTGACACTGCAGTCTCACTCACACTGACGCACTGCACTCTCACA
>NC_057735.1:50509874-50516577 GCF_004010195.1 Chiloscyllium plagiosum
TCTCACTGACACACTGCAGTAACACTCACTGACACATTGCAGTAACACTCTCACCGACAGACTACAGTCACTCTATCACTGAGGCGTTGTACATTCACACTCACTGACAGTCTGCGGACTGTGCCACACTGCAGTCTCACTCTCAATGACACACTGTAGTCTCACCCTCACTAATAAACTGCAGTATCACTCTCACTGACACACTGCTGTATCACTCTCACTGACACACTGCACTAACACTCTCACTGACACACTGCAGTCCCACTCTCATTAACACACTGCAGTAACACTCTCAACGACACACTGCAGTAACACTCTCACTGACACACTGCAGTCCCACTCTCACTGACACACTGCAGTAACACTCACTGACACATTGCAGTAACACTCTCACCGACAGACTACAGTCACTCGATCACTGAGGCGTTGTACATTCACACTCACTGACAGTCTGCGGACTGTGCCACACTGCAGTCTCACTCTCAATGACACACTGTAGTCTCACCCTCACTAATAAACTGCAGTATCACTCTCACTGACACACTGCAGTCACACTCTCACGGATACACTGCAATCTCGCACTCACTGACACACTGCAGCCTCACTCACACTGACACACTGCAGTCTCACTCACACTGACACACACCAACCCCACTCACTGACACACTGCAGTCTCACACTCATTGACATACTGCAGCCTCACACACACTGACACACTGCAGTCTCACTCACACTGACACACTGCAGTCTCACTCACACTGACACACTGCAGTCTCACTTACTGACGCGCTGCAGTCTCTCACTTACTGACGTGCTGCAGTCTCACACTCACTGACACACTGCAGTGTTCGAGGAGAAAGTGAGGTCTGCAGACGCTGGAGATCAAAGTTGAAACTTTATTGCTGGAACACGAATCTTCTGTTCCCTAGATGCTGCCTGACCTGCTGTGCTGTTCCAGCAATAAAGTTTCAACACTGCAGTCTCACTCACACTGACAAACCGCAGTCTCACTCACTGTCACAATGCAGTCTCACACTCACTGACACACTGCAGTCTCACTCAGACTGACACTGCAGCCTCACTCACACTGACACACTGCAGTCTCACTCACTGTCACAATGCAGTCTCACACTCACTGAAACACAGCAGTCTCACTCACTGACACTGCAATCTCACCTTCACTGACACACTACAATCTGACTCTCACTGAAACACAGCAGTCTCATGCTTGCACTGACCCATTACAGTCTCTCTATTGCTTCCACTGGCACACTCATTTCCTAGTCGTACTGACACAGTGAGGTCTCACACTCACTGACACACTGCAGTCCCACTCTCACTAACACACTGCAGTAACACTCTCACTGACACATTGCAGTCCCACTCTCACTGACACACTGCCGTCCGATTCTCACTGACACACTGCAGTAACACTCACTGACACACTGCAGAAACACTCTCACTGTCACACTGCAGTAACACTCTCACCGACAGACTACAGTCACTCTATCACTGAGACGTTGTACATTCACACTCACTGACGGTCTGCGGACTGTGCCACACTGCTGTCTCACTCTCACTGACACACTGCAGTCATACTCTCACGGATACACTGCAATCTCGCGCTCACCGACACACTGCAGTCTCACTCACACTAACACTGCAGTCTTGCAGTCACCGACACACTGCAATCTCTCACTCACTGACACACTGGTGTCTCACTCTCACTGATACACTGCAGTCTCACACACGTCACATTGCAGTCTCACACTCACTGACACACTGCAGTCTCACTCACACTAACACTGCAGTCTTGCAGTCACCGACACACTGCAATCTCTCACTCACTGACACACTGGTGTCTCACTCTCACTGATACACTGCAGTCTCACACACGTCACATTGCAGTCTCACACTCACTGACACACTGCAGTCTCACTCACACTAACACTGCAGTCTTGCAGTCACCGACACACTGCAATCTCTCACTCACTGACACACTGGTGTCTCACTCTCACTGATACACTGCAGTCTCACACACGTCACATTGCAGTCTCACACTCACTGACACACTGCAGTCCCACTCTCATTAACACACTGCAGTAACACTCTCAACGACACACTGCAGTAACACACTCACTGACACACTGCAGTCACACTCTCACGGATACACTGCAATCTCGCACTCAACGACACACTGCAGTAACACTCACTGACACACTGCAGAAACACTCTCACTGTCACACTGCAGTAACACTCTCACCGACAGACTACAGTCACTCTATCACTGAGACGTTGTACATTCACACTCACTGACGGTCTGCGGACTGTGCCACACTGCTGTCTCACTCTCACTGACACACTGCAGTCATACTCTCACGGATACACTGCAATCTCGCGCTCACCGACACACTGCAGTCTCACTCACACTAACACTGCAGTCTTGCAGTCACCGACACACTGCAATCTCTCACTCACTGACACACTGGTGTCTCACTCTCACTGATACACTGCAGTCTCACACACGTCACATTGCAATCTCACACTCACTGACACACTGCAGTCTCACTCACACTAACACTGCAGTCTCGCAGTCACCGACACACTGCAATCTCTCACTCACTAACACACTGGTGTCTCACTCTCACTGATTCACTGCAGTCTCACACATGTCACATTGCAGTCTCACACTCACTGACACACTGTGGAATCACTCTCACTGACACACTGCTGTATCACTCTCACTAACACACTGCAGTAACACTCTCACTGACACACTGCAGTAACACTCTCACTGACACATTGCAGTCTCACTCACTGTCACAATGCTGTATCACTCTCAATGACACACTGCAGTCTGTCTCTCACTGACGCACTGCAGTCTCACACTCACCGACACACTGCAGTATCACTCACTGTCGTAATGCAGTATCACACTCATTGACACACTGCAGTCTCACTTACTGACACACTGCAGTCTCACTCACACTGACACACTGTAGCCTCACTCACCCTGACACACTGCAGTCTCACTTACTGACACACTGCTGTCTCACACTCACCGACACACTGCTGTCTCACACTCACTGACACACTGCAGTGTCACTCAAAGACACACTGCAGTCTCACACTCACCGACACACTGCTGTCTCACTCTCACTAACACACTGCAGTCTCACACTCACTGACACACGCAGTATCACTCTCACTGACACACTGCAGCCTCACTCTCACTGACACACTGCAGTATCACACTCACTGATACACGGCTGTCTCACTCTCACTGACACTCTGCTGTCACACACTCACTGACACATGGCAGTCTCGCACTCACTGACACACGGCTGTCTCACTCTCACTAACACTGCAGTCTTGCAGTCACCGACACACTGCTGTCTCGCACTCACTGACACACTGCAATCTCTGAGGAGAAAGTGAGGTCTGCAGATGCTGGAGATCAGAGATGGAAATGTGTTGCTGGAAAAGCGCAGCAGGTCAGGCAGCATCTAGGGAACAGGAGAATCGACGTTTCGGGCATTAGCCCTTCTTCAACGGGCTAATGCCCGAAACGTTGATTCTCCTGTTCCCTAGATGCTGCCTGACCTGCTGCGCTTTTCCAGCAACACATTTCCAACACTGCAATCTCTCACTCACTAACACACTGGTGTCTCACTCACACTGACACACTGCAGTCTCACTCTCACTGACACACTGTAATCTCACCCTCACTGATAAACTGCAGTATCACTCTCACTGACACACTGCACTCTCACACTCACTGACACACTGCACTCTCACACTCACTGACACACTGCAGTCTCACACTCACCGACACACTGCAGTCTCACTCTCACTGACACATTGCAGTCTCACACTCACCGACACACTGCAGTCTCACTCTCACTAGTCTCACACTCACCGACACACTGCAGTCTCACTCTCACTGACACATTGCAGTCTCACACTCACCAACACACTGCAGTCTCACATTGTTTCCACGTATCCGTTCATCGGTCTCAACAATGTGTTTCTCATTGCCATTCATGAAACTGAATTGAGTGTTAAGACAGAGTCTGAGCTGAGAGTTGTACACCCTACGATATTCACTTTGTATTGGTCCCTGGAGACTGTTCAGCACTGACCACGATCAGAGCTCACCGTGGCTCAGACTAACATGATGTCTGAGAAAGAACATTGCGTTTTGTACACCACTCCTCACTGACACATTGCAGTCTCGCACTCACCAACACACTACAGTCTCACTCTCACTGACACACTGCAGTCTCACACTCACCAACACACTGCAGTAGCACTCTCCCCAACACACTGCAGTCTCACTCACTGACACACTTCAATCTCACTCTCACAGTCACCATGTAGTGTCGCACTCACTGACACTAAGCAGACTCACGTTGTCACTCTGCAATTTCGCCTTCACTTACCCATTTCAGTCTCACTCCCACTAATGGACAATATTCAGTCCCAACTTACTAAAGTGTTCTCTGCTCTCTTGCATGCATACCTGATGTTAAGTGATATATTTTGTCATGTTTCCCTCTCTGTCTAGTTGCAGTGCTGTGGAGACTCATTACCGGATCCTGTTGTGCAGTATCTCTGTCCGACATTGCAAGTATCTGCAGTGAGTTCCATGTTTTAAGCTGACTTCTAGATATAATTCTTTCCTCACTTGCGCATTCTTGCAAAGTGTCAGTGACCATCTCCTACAAACTCTGATACTGAGCTCTAACATTCTGTCCCCTGGACCTTCCAAAGTAAAGTATTTGATGGAAGCTATTCCATTTATTTACATAAAGGCCTTTTCTTCCAGTCCTTATTCAAATCTGCTGGAAGTCTCTTTCCAAATCTGAATGGATATTTTCAAATCAACTTGATCAGAGATGCATGATGGGACTTGAACCTGAGACCTCTGGCTCAGAGATAAGGTCACTACTACTATACCAGAAGAACCCTCCATTCTGAGTAATAGTGCTTCCTAATTAAACTTCACCTAACGATAGGCAATGTTTGTGCTATGCTATTGAGTAATAGGTTCATAGTTGTGTTGCCATGGTTACGGACAGGAATAAGCCATTTGTTTCCACGTATCCGTTCATCGGTCTCAACAATGTGTTTCTCATTGCCATTCATGAAACTGAATTGAGTGTTAAGACAGAGTCTGAGCTGAGAGTTGTACACCCTACGATATTCACTTTGTATTGGTCCCTGGAGACTGTTCAGCACTGACCACGATCAGAGCTCACCGTGGCTCAGACTAACATGATGTCTGAGAAAGAACATTGCGTTTTGTACACCACTCCAGCTGATAATCCTAACTGGGATTTCAGTAAAATATAGAGACAGACTTGCACTGTTGGAGGTGGCATCTTTCAGAACATTCATTCAGCTGAGGTTAACTTGTACTCTACCTTGCATGTGAATATCCCACTCTGCTATTTTCAGAAAGAGCAGGGAGTTCTTGCGATCCTACTCAATAATTACCTCAAAGAACACAACTAAAATATCCTTCAGGGAAGGAAACTCGGAACACTTTGGGAAATTGTTTTTGTATTATAAAATCGTTTATTCACTGTTATCTGTGAAAATATGGTACTTTCTTCCAACTTCTGATTCCTATCACTGAGATCGGAAATGTTTCCTATTATTGCCCCCACAGAACTGCACTTCGAAATTAAAGGAATTTTTCAACTCAAAGCTATACATGATTGGAGTGGTGGGAATTGGGATCGCAGGAATAATGGTAAGTGACATTGACTCCCTCTCCTGGTCTGTGGAAAGCAGCTGTATTTAGCTAATCCTGATGGTGTACAGGATCAAAGGTTTCTGCTCCAGAGAGTATGGCCAGTCTGGTGATCTCATTTTGATGTTTTGTCAAACTGACAAATAAATTGCAGCCCCTGAGGCTAGCACCAATATTTAGCTAAAGGTTTAGCTAAATGCTGTATGAAGTCTATGTAAATAACATTAGAGATTAAGTAATAATAGAGACATAGTGACAGACATTTAATAGATATTTCAGAATACCCAGAATAAATCCAGAGATGTGCAGCTTAGGTGAATTGGCCAAGCTAAATTGCCTATGGTGTTCAGGGATATGTAGGCGAGGTGGATTAGCCAAGGGATATGCACGTTTACAGGGTGAGAAGTGGGGAGTGGATCTGAGTGAGATGCTCTGCAGAGGTTCAGTGTGGACCCGAGGGGTCGAATGGCCTATTTCCCCACTGGAGGAATTCTATGACTCAATGAAGTATATTTCAAATATAAAGAAAAATTCCATGGAGAGAGCCCACCACCTGTGCTTATCTAAAAAAAAGGTTAAGGAAAACATCAAACTGAAAGGGAAAAGAAGAACATATAGAACATAGAACATAGAGCAGTACACCACAGAACAGGCCCTTCAGCCCACGATGTTGTGCCGACCACTGATCCTCATGTATGCACCCTCAAATTTCTGTGACCATATGCATGTCCAGTAGTCTCTTAAATGTCCCCAATGACCTTGCTTCCACAACTGCTGCTGGCAACACATTCCATGCTCTCACAACTCTGTGTAAAGAACCTGCCTCTGACATCCCCTCTACTTTCCTCCAACCAGCTTAAAACTATGACCCCTCGTGTTAGTCATTTCTGCCCTGGGAAATAGTCTCTGGCTATCGACTCTATCTATGCCTCTCATTATCTTGTA
>NC_057735.1:50516801-50530957 GCF_004010195.1 Chiloscyllium plagiosum
AAGATAAGCCCTCCTGTCCAGGCAGCATCCTGGTAAACCTCCTCTGAACCCGCTCCAAAGCATCCACATCTTTCAATGTCGCCAATAGGGTGACCAGAACTGGACTCAGTATTCCAAGTGCGGTCTAACCAAAGGTTTATAAAGCTGCAACAAGATCTCACAATTCTTAACTCAATCCCCCTGTTAAATGAAAGCCAAAACACCATATGCTTTCTTAACAACTCTGTCCACTTGGGTGGCCATTTTAAGGGATCTATGTACCTGCACACCAAGATTCCTCTGTTCCTTCACACTGCCAAGAATCCTATCCTTAATCCTGTACTCAGCTTTCAAATTCGACCTTCCAAAATGCATCACCTCGCATTTATCCAGGTTGAACTCCATCTGCCACCTCTCAGCCCATCTCTGCAGCCTGTCAATGTCCCGCTGCAGCCTACAACAGCCCTCTATACTGTTAACGACTCCTCTAACCTTTGTGTCATCTGCAAACTTGCTGATCCATCCTTCAATCCCCTCATCCAAGTCATTAATAAAAATTACAAACAGTAGAGGCCCAAGGACAGAGCCCTGTGGAACACCACTCACCACACACTTCCAGGCAGAATATTTTCCTTCTACTACCACTCGCTGTCTTCTGTTAGCCAGCCAATTCTGTATCCAGACAGCCAAGTTCCCCTGAATCCCATTCCTCCTGACCTTCTGAATGAGCCTACCATGGGGAACCTTATCAAATGCCTTGCTGAAGTCCATATACACCACATCCACAGCTCGACCCTCATCAACTTTTCTAGTCACATCCTCAAAGAACTCGATATAATTGTATAAAAGGTGAGTAGGAGGCCAGATGACTGGAAAGAAAATAAAGAATTACAGAGAACAACCAACGTTGAATGGGGACTCCACAAACATAGGCAGAAGTGAGGGCTGCAGATGCTGGAAATCAGAGTCTAGATCAGACTGGTGTGGGAAAAGCACAGCAGGTCAGGCAGCATCCGAGGACCAGGAAAATCGATGTTTCAGCAGAAGCCCTTCATCAGGAATGGAGGAGGGGAGCCTGCAGAGCGGAGAGATAAATGCGGGGAGGGGTGCTGGGTGGGGGAGGTTTGTGGAGTCCTCAATGATGGGTGGGGTGGGAGAACAGCACATTAGAGCAAAAGATAAGGCTGAAGCATTCGGAAAACTCTTCAGCCAGAAGTGCCAAGTGGATGCTTCATTTCGGCCTCTTCCTGTGGTTCCCAGCATCATGTTCATCAACAGAGACAGCCAGTCTACTAGCCAGTCATGCAGTAAACCACATATGGGAATTGTAATCTTCATAAGCATAGATTCCAGGCTGTATATGTATGTCTGAGGTGTACATAGTTGTTAATAAACTTCTGGATATCTGCTTCAATACAAATGCAATTCTGTAGTCTATATTACATGGGCTGACAAGATGCGCTTAAAGATGCAAGCAAGTGATTGCATCAATGTGAAATGATTCATTTTGATCGGAAAAACATGGGGAGAAAATATAAAATAAAGGAAACAACTATAATGGGGGTGCAGAAGCAGATCATCAGTACATCAGTCATCATCACAGTCTTCAGCCAATTTGATTCCCTCCATGTGATATCAAGGATCAGTTGGAGACTGGATACTGCAAAGGCTATGGGCCCTGACAACATTCCGGCAATAGTGCTAAAGACTTGTGCTCTAGAACTTGCCGCGTTCGTGGCCAAGCTGTTCCAGTACAGTTTTAACACAAGCATCTATCAATGATGTGAAAAATGTCCAAGTATGTCCAATACAGAAAAAGCAAGACATATTCAACCCAGACAATTACTGCCCCGTCAGTCTACTCTCAGTCATCAGTAAAGTGATAGAAGGTGGCAACAACAGTGCCATCAAGCAGCACCTACTCAGCAATAATCTGCTCAGTGACGCCCAGTTTGGGTTCTGCCAGTGTCACTCAGTTCCTGACCTCATTATTGCCTTGCTTCAAACATGGAAAAAGAGAAGCGAACTCCAGAGGTGAGGTAAGAGTGACAGTCCTTGACATTCAATTGCATTCAACTGAGTGTGGCATCAAGGAGCCCTAGCAAAACTGGAATTAATGGGTATCGGATACAAACTCTCTATGGGTTGGAGTGATAGAGTCATACAGCAGGGAAACAGACCCTTTGGCCCAACCAGTCCATGCTGAACATGATCCCAAACTAAGGGGAGTCTAGATTAGAGTGGTGCTGGAAAAGCACAGCAGGTCAGGCAGCATCCAAGGAGCAGGAAAATCGATGTTGCGGGCAAAAGCCCTTCATCAGGAATAGAGGCAGGGTGCCTGCAGAGTGGAGAGATAAAAAAACTCTTCAACCATGATCCCAAACCAAATCAGTCCCACCTGCATGCTCCTGACCCATATCCGTCCAAACCGTTCCTATTCATATATCCATCCAAATGTCTTTTAAACATTGTAATTGTACCTGCATCATGTACATAGTTGTGAATAAACTTCAGGACATCTGATTCAATACATATCCAACTCTGTAGTCTGTTATGTGGGCTTACATGATGTATATAAAGATGGAGGCAAGTGATTATGTCAGTGTGAAATGATTCATTTTGATCAGAAAAACCTGAAGAGAGAACATAAAATAAAGGATATGACTCTAAAGTCTGTTCAGAAGCAGAGCAACCTCGATGTATATGTACACAAATCTTTTAAGGTGTCAGACGGGCTAAGAGATCAGATATTGCAAACAGTATTCTGTCCTTTGTTAATAGGAGCACACTGTCCGGAAAGAGGTCATCCACCCCATCAAGTCTACAGCAACCCTTTAAAGAACATCCCACCCTATCCCCATAATCTTACACTTTATACCATGGCAAAAACACCTAGCCTGCACAATTTACAATGGCTAACCTCAAATCTTCAGAATGTGTAAAGAAATGAGAGCACCCAGGAGAAACCCACATAGACACAGGGAGAATGTGCAACCTCCATGCAGACAGTGGCCTGAGGCTAGAATGGAACCCAGGTCCCTGGAGCTGTGAGGCAGCATTGCTCCCCACTGAGCCACTGTGTCACTTTAGTGCAGTTCTGGCACACACATCTGGAAGGATAAAAAGGTAAATAGAATGCAGAAAAGATTCATGATAGTGATTCTGGGAATGAGGATCTTCAGTGATAAGATTATGGAATTTGGGAATGTTTCCTTGGAGAAGAGAATGTTAGGAAGAGATTTGACAAAGGTATTCAAAATCATGACATGAACCCTCCAGCTCAGTGAGCAAAGCTGCCTCCAAAATCATGACATGTCTTGGATAGAGTAGATAAGGAGATACTGTTCCTGTTGGTGGAAGACTCAAAAATGTGAGGACACCAATTTATTAGATGAGATGAGATTACTTCGTGTGGAAACAGGCCCTTCGGCCCAACAAGTCCACACCGACGCGCAACCCACCCAGACCCATTCCCCTACATTTACCCCTGCCCCAAACACTACGGGCAATTTAGCATGGCCAATTCACCTAACCTGCATATTTTTGGACTGTGGGAGGAAACCGGAGCACCCGGAGGAAACCCACGCAGACAATGTGCAATCTCCACACAGAGGCCTGAGGCGGGAATTGAACCCGGGTCTCTGGCGCTGTGAGGCAGCAGTGCTAACCACTGTGCCGCCCGATTTTAAGATGGTGGAAAAAGAAGCAATGGTGATGGGGAGAGGCAATGGAGAGATGTGAGAGGAATTGCCCCTTCCACTGGCCAGAATGGATAGGACAGGCTGAATGGCCTAATTGAGGTCTTGTCTATTGTATGTTTCCAATATAATCTTTCAAAATATAATGTGATGATGCTATGGCTTTAAGAGGTGTATTTTGTCCTTTTGTTATGAAGAAATGTTGAGACAGAAGTGGTGAACAATCTGTTCCAAGACAATAAAGTAAACAGCTTGTGAGGCCTTGGGTTTTTTAAAAGTTGGAACAATAGAAGAGGTTGGATCAAGCTTGCGTAGGACCAGGATTTCAGTTTAACTTTCAGAACTTGTTGGAGTTTAGAAGCTGCTATACATCTCTCCGTGCTGCAACAAACCACTTGAGTTCTCTCTCTGTCTCTCGCTATCTCACTCTCTCACTCTCTCGTTCTCTCGCTATCTCACTCTCTTACTCTCTCATTCTCTCACTATTTCACTCTCTCGTTCTCTCTCTCTGAGTTTTCTCATGATGTTCTTTCCTCCTGGACTGGACAATTGCATTAAGACAATCTATTTTATTGAATTTGCCTTTGCCAAGGGTGTGCTTATGGAATGTTACTATATTGGAACAGTTGCTGTTCTGTTAGGTTTTCCAATAGAGTTGAGTTATTTCAATTCCTCTTTCTTTTATTTATATTTTACCTATAATGTAAGAATAAAGTGTATTTTGCTTCAATCCTGATAGTTTGACCAACCAAATTGCATCTAGAACAGAACACCTTACCCTTGCCTTTAAAAGTCAGAAAAAGTTGGGATTCAGACTATCTTCTTAAAATATTTTTATGGAGTTTGGTCTCGTCCATAACAATGAAAATGAATGTGTGTGTTGTTAAATGCACAGCTTCAGGATGGATGTTAAATTGAAAGAAAGAACGAGTAGTGGTGAGTACTTCTTCAGGCTGGAAAGAAGTGTACTTCTGAATCTATATGAAAGACCTGGACTTAAGTGGGTAAGGTAGCATTTAAATATTTGCCAGTGATTCAAACTCAGAAAGGTAGTATAACCATGAGGAGGCTAATAATATACTATAGGAGGACAGAGGCTGCTGAAGAAACAGAGAGCAAATAAAGGTTCATGAAAGAAGTGAGAAGTAATACAATAACAGTGGAAGGAGATTGGGGAGACACGACATGATTTAAATGGCACAATTTAAAATCTTTGAGGGTGATTGAAGAAGTCGGGAGATAGTCAAATAGGATCCTTGGTTTATTTATTGATACATAGGCTACAAAAGCAAAATAAAAGCTTTATAAACTACTAGTTGATCTCAGCTGGAAAATTATTGTCACTCACATGAAGAGATGTGTAAAAACTTTGGAGAGGGTCAAAACGATTTCTGGGAATATTTCCAGGAATGAGGGAATTCAGTTACAGGAATCGAATTGAAGGAGAGAAAAGCAGGTGGTGATTTATTGGAGTTGGCAAAACTCCTTTATAGTTTTGATGGGCGTAAATAAGAAGTAATGTTTTGGCAACAGATCAGCAGTGGGTGGAAATTGAGATGTGTGAGGAAAGTTTTCCACACAGAGGAAGGTAGGTGCCTGGAATGCACTGTCAGAGGATGTGGTAGGAGCAAATACAACAGCCACATTTAGGAGGCATTTCCATGAAGAGGCAGGGAATAGAGGGATATGGACCAGGTGCAAGCAGATGGGATTACTTTAGAATAGCATCATGCTTGATACAGACACAGTGGGTGAAAAGGCCTGTTCCTGTACTGTACTGTTCTATGTTCTTTAAAGCCCCATTAAGATGATTGGAAAAGAGCTAACAATGCTCCATACAAGTTATTCCACACAAGTTGTTGTAATCTGGTTGCACAAATGTCGTGGGAGTACATCCTATAATGACATTCAAGAGAGAATTAGATATAAACCTACAGTCACAGAAAGAGGCCATTTATGTGGTCATTCCCATTGCTAGCCCTTTTCCTCAGCAGCTCTGTACATCTTTAACCTTTCAGTATCTGGCTATTGTTAATGACAGAATCAGCTTGCAACACCTCAGGCTGAGGGTCCCAGATTCTGATTACACTCTGAGAAAGAATATCTCATCGTCCCTTTCATTACCTAATGATTTACGTTCATGATCTCTGATTATTGACCTACTTACTACTAGAAATAATTTTTCTCCATCAATTTCATCAAAACCTGATATCAGGCAAAAGCTTTGATTTATCTCTTTTGTCTATTCCAAGGAGAGTGGTCCAGACCTTTCACTCTCTCCTCATAACTGAAGTTCCTCATCCCTTGTCACCCCCTGGTAAACTTTTCCTGCACACTCTCTAAAGCCATTGCTCCAGCACCAGCTGAGCCTAGCTGCTGATTGATACAGGTCCAGCATCTTTCTTTACTTTTATATTCAATCCCTCCATTTATAAATCCAAGGGAACAGCTTGTACTTGCAAAACTTAGAACAGAGCCCAACATTAGATGTGATTCCACAATTGGATGGCACATAGAGTCACAAAGTCATACAGACATACAGAATCAGACCCTTCAGTTAACCAGTCCAGGCTGACCATAATCCCAAACTAAACTGGGACGCCTGCCTGCACCTGGCCCATATCCCTCCAAACCTTTCCTATTCATGCACTTATCCAAATGTCTTTCAACAGTGTAATTGTGCCTACATCCATCTCTTCCTCAGTAAGTTCATTCCACACACGAACCACCCTCTGTGTAAAAAGGTTGCCCTTCATATCTTTTTTAAACCTGCCTCCTCTCTCACCTTAAAAACATGCCCACTAGTCTTGAAATCCCCCACCCCTCTAGGGAAAAAACACCTACCATTTACCTCATCAATACACCTCATTATTTTATAAACTTCTATAAGGTCATCTCTCAACTTCCTCTGCTCCAGTGAAAAAAGTCCCAGCTTATTTAGCTTGTCCTTATAACTCAAACCTTCCGTACCTGGCAACATTCTGGTAAATCTCTCTCCAGCTTAATAATATCCTTTCTATAAGAGGGAGACCAGAATTGGACACTGTACTCCAGAAGAGGCCTCACCAATGTCCTGTACAACCTCAGCATAACATCACACCTCCCATTATTAAAGGCCCTAGCAATGAAGGCAAGCATGCTAAACATCTTTTTAATCATCCTGTCTATATGTGATGCAAACATCAAAGAATTATGTACCTGTGCCCCTAAGTCCATATGTTCTACAACAGTACTCAAGGATTAAAAAGTGTGGAGCTGGAAAAGCACAGCAGCTCAGGCAGGAGCAGGAGAATTGATGTTTCAGGCATAAGTCCTTCATCCTGATGGCCCTACCGTTAATTGTATTTTTTCTACCCCTGTTGTACCAAAAAACAATGCCTCACATTTATCCAGATTGAATTCTATCTGCCATAACCCTGAGTGTGCTAAGAATTATACTAACCACCAGTTTAAGATAGTCAGTCAGGCATGCAATGTTGCTCATTTATACTGATCCAGATGCAGGGCCCTGCTCTCTGCACAGGGAGCATGCCTTTCTCAATTAAACAGAAGTTTGGAGGACACTATTCTGTGATACGTTTCTCAAATTTCCCCTTGACTAATAAAAGTCAATCTACCTGTTTTGAAATAGAAACGAGCTTGGGAAATATTTATTCCTTGGTGAATGACTATATCTCAACCAATTAGAGTCTATGTGCCAACCAATCAGCACTCTTTTTTTTGCGATGAGGTATAAATTATTCCTCCCTTTAAATTTGGTATTCTTGTTTATGTCCTGATTTGTACAAAATGAGAAAGTTTTGACAGTTTTCTTTCAGCAAAATGAATCTTTTTATTTAAACGTCATAGCAACTTCTGCTGCTGTCCTTAAGGATTTGTTTTTAAATAAAAGATTTAATAGCAAAGCATTTGGAAAACAGTGACAGGTCTGACAGAGTCAGTATGGATTTGTGAAAGGGAAAGCATGCTTAACAAATCTGCTGGAAATTTCGAGGATGTAGCTAGGATAGCTGATAAGGGGGAAGTCAGTGGATGTGGTTAGAAGGCATGCAGTAATGTCCAATACAGGAGATTAGCATGTAAACTTAAAGCATATCGGATTGGGGGTAGTGTACTGACAAAGATAGAGTGGTTGGCAGAACAGGAAACAAAGAGTAGAAATGAAGGGGTCACTTTCTGAATAACAGTCAGTGACCAGTGGGAATATGCAAGGATCAATGTTTGATGGCACAGTAGCTCAGCCATTAGCACTCCTGCCACACAATGCCAGGGACCCTGGTTCGATTCCATCCTTGGATGACTGTGTGGAGTTTCCACATTCTCCACGTGTCTGCGTGAATTTCTTCCAGGTGCTCTGATTTCCTCCCTCAGTCCAAAGGTGTGCATGTTAGGTGGCCATGCTAATTGTCTATAGTGTCCATGGATATGTAGGCTAGGTGGATTAGCCATGGGAAATGCAGGGTGTCCAGGGATAGGGTGCAGAAGGTTGGAGCAGATGCGATGGGCTGAAAGGCCTGCCCCACACATAGGGATTCTATGACCCAAGTTTTTCACAATGTCTCCGAATTTGCAAATGACACAGAGCTGGGTGGGAGGGTGAACTGAGATGGGAGGGTGATGTGGCATGGGTGTCCTTGCAACCCAGTCACTGAAAGTAAGCATGCAGATGCAGCAGGTGGTGAAGGAGGTAGATGGTCTGTTGGCCTTCATTGTGAGAGGATTCAAGTACAGGAGCAGGGATGTCTCCCTGCAATTGTACAGGACTTTTGTGAGACCACACCTGAAAATTGTGTATGGATTTGGTTATCTTACTTGAATTTTCACAATGGTGGACTTAATACCGCCCTATTCTTGTTTTGAACATAAATAGCCTGTTTATTTCCCAGTCTGCACATGTAATCTCAGTACAGCTGTTACCGTGCTAACCTTTCCAGCTGACTCCTTTCTGCTGCAATGCTCTGTGAGGATCACTGAAGATTTCTTTCACTGGCTGTAAGCAGCAACAAAACTTTCCGTTGCTTTTCCCTCATGAAGTTCAAATTGAAGTGCTTGCTTCTTTGAGCGAAAAAACAAATCAATTTTTAAAAATTAAAGACCCTTTGAACTAACGGTCCACCCTGAATCATTATCTCTGTGATAACATGGCATATTAAGGATCGATTCAAACACAAATGCATAAAAAATTCTTTGATTCTGCAACCCATAGGAATAATTGATACTTCTAATGGAAATCATTGTTTTCTCTCCAGATTTCCAAGCTCTGTTGCATGACAAGAGACAGATCATTCATTGTTCAACCTCCTTTCTCATGAATTCTGACCTTCCAAGGTTACCTTCTAAGTTTAGTCAACTCCAAACTTATTTGTATTGCATTTACTTCAGGGTTTTACATCGAGTTAGACCCCACCTACCACCCCCTGAGAAAAGGAACAGGAAGTGACTTCACCACAGGAAATAACATCACCATAGGAAATGACATCACCAGCCCAAAGAAACCCAAACATATAAATAGAAAGCAGGAATTTTCAGCATTGCTTTGTGTGAGGTCCACTGCAGATGTTACCTAGTAAGGTAACGAAATGTCTGGAAATGAACCTTTCAGCTCAGCGAGCAAACCTACATCCAAAACCTCAACCTGAGCTACAAATCTTCTCAAAGCTCGTTCAGGGTTTTTTATCTGTTTATGAAACAGACTCTCCCATTTGTCTACAGTTAAAGTTTTAAATCCTATAACTAAAAGTTACTTTGTAAAATATATGTATAATGAACCAGACTTTCACAGTACATCTACCCATATTAATCCTCCCAAGTGCACTCTCTGAATTAGCTCCATTTGCATGCTCCTGGCTACTTCACTCTTCTGTCTGTCAGCCTGAAGCCTTAAACAAGCTCACCACACTCTACTATAAATTTTGTATCATCTGCAAACTTTATAATGCTACTGCTTATACTTGACATCGGTCATTTGTAAGAAAGAAAAGGGCTTGAGCAGAAAGGATTAAGTGCAATGGGAGGGTGCCTGTGATGAGTTATATAACCTTATCAAAGGGCTGGCACAGTTTATAATGAGCTGCATGACCTCTCTCTGGGTGATAACAGTCTATTTTCTGTTGATTTTAGTGCATTGTCAGTTTGTTGAAGAGTTTATTGCCAGTGCTCTGTTGTTCTTTGCTGTGACATTTGGAATTTTGCATGAACTGATTTAATTTTCTGCTTCCCACCACTGATTTGATTAATGTTGTGTTTTTTGACAGATATTTGGGATGATCTTTAGTATGGTTCTGTGCTGTGCGATTCGGAATTCACGGGATGGCATGTGACATTGGAACGATCACAGAGACTCGTCCAACAGTATTTGCACCTTTTTAATTGGAAAGCGATCCAATGCCTAGTTGCTTGTTGGTTAATTTAAGTAGATACCAAATATTTTTCTGTATCGTGGACAGGTTCTCATTCTTGTAATGCTTCAATTATTTTACATAAACTTGTGAAAATTCATTACAATTGCTTTTAACAAAGGCACTAAATATCTAGTGTCTTTTGAATACACTGGTTGACTGGGTGGAACTGCACACTGACTTGCATACACAGAGGTCTGGTTGCCATTTTGGTGAGACCTGGTTACACATTCAGGCCTGGTTACAGTGAGGCCAAATTACAACCCCTTGATAGCTGGAAATCCACTAATTTGAAACATAATTACCAGTTCAGTGAGGCCAGTTTAACTATAGCACCAGGTTACCAGATCAGTGAGGCCTGGTTACCAGTGAAGCCAAGTTAACAGTTCACTGTGGCCTGATTAAGAATTCAATGATGACTAATTACTAGTTCACTGAGGAGAAAGTGAGGTCTGCAGATGCTGGAGATCAGAGCTGGAAATGTGTTGCTGGAAAAGCGCAGCAGGTCAGGCAGCATCCAGGGAACAGGAGAATCGACGTTTCGGGCATAAGAAGGGCTTATGCCCTTCTTATGCCCTTCTTCAGGAAACCCATCTGGTTCACTAATGCCCTTTAGGGAAAGAAACAGCTAACCTTACCTACATGTACCTCCAGACCCACAACAATGTGGTTGACGTTTATGTGCCATCTGGGCATCAGAGATGTATAATAAATGCTGTCTTAGCCAGTGATGCCCACATTCCATGAATAAACAATTTTTAAAAACCTGCTGACGTTTTCCAGCACTTAATTTAAGACCACTGTACTCCTATAACTCCTCACGTTCCTGAAGAAGGGCTTATGCCCGAAACGTCATTACTAGTTCACTGAGGCCTGTTAACAAATTCATGAGCCCCATACTGGCTTGGTATAGCCCAGTTACACTCTGTAGTCCTGTAATTGGACATCACATTGCAAAAAAAAAGACTGTTATTCTTATAGTATTTTTAATGTAATAAGCTAAAATATTCCAAGGTATTTCACAGGAACTTGAGAAAACAAAACATGACACTGAGCCACATAAGAAGATATTGGATAATCAAAAGCTGAGTCAAAGAGATAAGTTGTAAGATTGTCTTAGACGAGGAACATGTGATGTAGAGGTGAGAGGTGGAGAGTGGGAATTGGGCCAAGCGAAACTGAAGGCAAGGTCACTGGAAGTGGAATGTTTATTGTCAGAGATGCTCAAGAAGCCAGAGTTATAGGAGTACAGTGGTCTTAAATTAAGTGCTGGAAAACCTCAGCAGGTTTTTAAAAATTGTTTATTCATGGAATGTGGGCATCACAGCATTTATTATACATCTCTGATGCCCAGATGGCACATAAACGTCAATCACATTGTTGTGGGTCTGGAGGTACATGTAGGTAAGGTTAGCTGTTTCTTTCCCTAAAGGGCATTAGTGAACCAGATGGGTTTCCTGACAATAGTTTCATGGTTATCATTAAACACTTCATTCCAGTTTTTTTAATTGAATCAAATTCCATGACATGATTTAATCCCATGTCCCAATCACATTACTTCGGTTTTGGGACTAATAATCTAGGGATAATAACACTAGACTATCACCATGTCTGGCACTATCTGTGGAGAGAGCAACAGAGTTAACATTTCAAGGCCAGTATGATTTCTTTGGAGATCTGAGTATGGCTGAATATGGAGATAAGGAGGTATGAAGTCATCGAAGAGTTTGAACAATAAGTTTTGGAATTTTAAAAATCAGATATTGCCTGACCCAGCTCAGAGGTTGATAATGGAGTAGGAGTTAAGGCATGAAGTTTACACGACATCAAGCTTTAAAGAGGGAAGGAAATGAGAGACTGGCCAGAAGTGTGTTGGGATGGTCAAGCTTGAAGGTAACAAAGACCTGAAGGAGGGTTTCACCAGATAGTACAAGGAGGGCAATGTACCAATGTAACAAATGTAGAAATTGATGCTTTTAGTGAAGATAAGTTTAGAAGCTCATCCTGGGGTCAAATATGACACCAAAGTTACGAGTACATTGGTTTAGTGTCAGACACTTACCAGGAATGGTGGGAAGAGAGCCTTTCCATCTTCCCCCTAATTAATTGATGAAATTTCTGTCCTGGAGAAGCAGTCTGATAATTTAACAACAGATAATGGAGTAGGAGAAGGAAAAGAACTGGAAATGATACTGTGGTTATGATTGGACAAATGTTAGAATCTAAACCATGTTATGGCAGAGCTTTTAAAATCAGTCAGTATGGATTCAGGAAGGGGGCAATTTTGTTCTTTGAGGAGGTAAACAAAATGGATAAAGAGGACCCGGTAGATATCATATATTTAGATTTCCAAAAGGTGTACATTCACGGAGGGCTACTTAGTAACATAAAATTCCATGGTACTAGAGGTACTGTATTAGCTTGGATAGCTTAACTCATAGAAGACAGAGAGTTGGGATTAGGGAGACATGTTTCAGGATGACAACCATGGAGTATGACAGGAATCAGTGCTGGGATCACAATTATTAGATTATTTACAGTGTGGAAACACGCCCTTCAGCCCAACAAGTCCACACCAACCCTCCCTTCTACATTTACCCCTTCATCTAACACTACAAGCAATTTAGCATGGCCAAGTCACCTAACCTGCACATCTTTGGATTGTGGGAGGAAACCGACGCAGACACAGGGAGAATGTGCAAACTCCACACAGACAGTTGCCTGAGGCAGGAATTGAACCTGGGTCTCTGGTGCTGTGAGGCAGCAGTGCTAACCACTGTGCCACCGTGCTGTTAATCGCTTGGAAGAGGAAAGTCACATTTGTGGATGACACTAAGATAGGTAGGAAGGATGACAATGAAGAGTCTACAGGGAGCTGTAGGCAATAACTTTGCAAATGGATTCTAACATGGAAATGTGAGGATATATACACTGACAGGAAGAATAGAAGAACTGAATATTATTTAAATGGAAAGAGCTCCAGCCAGAGAGATTTTGGTGTCCTCATACGTAAATTGCAAAAGCCAGCAAGTAATGGGGCTGACCAATGCAATTTTGGCATTTATTTCAAAGGGAATGGAGTATAAAAATAGGGAGATCTTGCTAAAACTATAAGAGGCACTGGTCAGACCACAGCTGGAATAGTTTGAAAAGCTTTGACCCTGTCATTTAAGCAAAGATATACAGTCCAGAGAAGGTTCACTGAGTTGATCTGAATATGGAGGAATATTCTATGTGGAATGGTTGAGTAACTTGGGCCTGTGCTCATTGGAATTTAGAAGAATGAGAGGTGACCTGATTAAAATATGTAAAATTCTTTGAGGACTTGACAGGGTAGGCATGGAAAGTTTGTTCCCCTTGTGGGAGAGGGTATTATCAGAGTAAGTGATTGCACATTTAAAACAGGCAATCTGTGGAATTCTTTACTGCAGAGGGCTGGAGAGGTTGGGTCATTAAATATATTTCAGGCTGACATGGACAGGGTTTGAAGAAAATCAAGGCTTATTGAGAAAAGGCAGGAAAATGGAGTTGAGGATTATTAGATCAACTATGATTTCATTGATGAGTGAAGCAGACACAATATGCTTTTACATCTTCTGGTCTGTGGTCTTATGATGGCGGTGGGAAGGCTCCCAGCCAGCTGGACCACAGTGAGACGTGTTTGAAGATGATGGCAACATGGAAGGGCCAAGGTTGCAGACAGGTTGGGAAGGAACATTGTTCTTTGTCACAGTTGCAACAGACATCATGATGATTGTGAATGTAAGAATGTGAGGGTGAGGGTTTGGGAAGGAGTGTACGAAGGTGAGTGAACATGAGATTGAGGGGGTGAGGGTGAGTGACCATGAGGGTGAATGAACATAGCAATAAGGATGTGATGGTGAGAGGGAATGGACAAGAACAAGGGAGTGAAGGTGAGTGAACAGGAGGGTGTGGGTGTGATGGTGAGGGTGAGTGTGATAGTGCAGGTGAGTGTATGTGGGTGTGATGGTGAGGGGGATAGTGGAGCTGAGTGTGTGAGGGTGTGATGGTGAGTGTGATCATGGAGGTGAGGATGTGACGGTGTGATGGTGAGTGTGAT
>NC_057735.1:50535479-50543489 GCF_004010195.1 Chiloscyllium plagiosum
ACTATCACACTCACCATCACAACCTTACACACTCACCACCACTATCACACTCACCGTCACACCCTCACACACTTACCTCCACTATCACACTCACCATCACACTATCACACACTCACCTCCACTATCCCCCTCACCATCACACACTCACCTCCACTACCACACTCACCCTCAACATCACACCCACACCCTCCTGTTCACTCACCTTCACTCCCTTGTTCTTGTCCATTCCCTCTCACCATCACATCCTCACTGTTATATTCACTCGCCCTCATGGTCACTCACCCTCACGCCCTCAATCTCATGTTCACTCAACTTCCTACACTCTCTCTCAAACCCTCACCCTCACATTCTTACATTCACAATCTTACCTTCACTCACCCTTTGACCCGCAACCCATTGGCAGCCTCACAAACACTTTCACACAGCCTCTGACCTTGTCCATGCCTCTTCCCCATCACCTACCCATTGCGAGTCCAGTAGCCCAAGCACTCAGAAAAACTCCACCCACTTGTAACAAAATAACCCAACTGCCTTCCTGTGACTCTGGAAAGGGCCTGTGACCCGCTCACGCACCATCCAGTGGAGTTACGATACATATCTGATTTGATTTGAATTTTTGGACAGACAGAAGGGGTTGAAGGGCCTCTTCCAGGTCCATGGTAAAATGTGAGGAGCAGATGTGTTGAGCTGGGGATGGACTGCCCAGAGTGGGGTAGCCAGTGTATAGTTCCAGGTTATGAACATTTTTCAGTGGGGTTAGATGTTCTCATTTTGTTGATGGAAGCAATGCAGTCTCGTGGGACAGAAGATGTCAGGAGCAGAGAAGGATGCTCTGGACTCTCTTGAAGGTTCAGCTTCTCCTCATTCTCTGTTTCTCGGTGATAGAAGTAGTTAAAGTTGGAGACAATGACGGGCACAGGGAGGGCAATGGTCAACACTCCAGCAATGGCGCACAGAGTCCCCACCATCTTACCCCCTATGGTTACAGGACACATGTCTCCATACCCCACTGTTGTCATGGTCACCACTGCCCACCAAAAGCCATCAGGAATGCTGGTGAACTGAGTCTGGGGCTCATCCACCTCAGCAAAGTAGACAGCGCTGGAGAAGAGGATGACGCCAATGAAGAGGAAGAAGATGAGGAGACCCAGCTCCCTCATACTCGCCTTCAGGGTCTGCCCAAGGATCTGTAGCCCTTTGGAGTGTCTGGACAGCTTGAAGATCCGAAAGACTCTGACCAAGCGGATGACCCTCAGGATGGTCAGGGACATGGCCTGCTGTCCATTGCCCACCTGTTGCTCCTGCTCTGCCAGCTCAGTGATGAGAGTTACAAAGTATGGGATGATGGCAATCACATCGATGATGTTCATTATGTCACTGAAGAAGTCACGCTTACTGGGACAAACCACGGATCTGACCAGCAGTTCAAAGGAGAACCAGATCATGCACAAGCTCTCAATGAGAAAGAAGGGATCGGTGAAGAGATCGGCATTGGTGACATTGCTTTGTGTTGGGTTAGCCAAATGGCTGGGGCTACCTAGCTCAGGACCTTCCCGAAACTCAGGCAGTGTCTCCAGGCAGAATACAATGATGGAGATAATGATGACCAATAGAGAGACCAAGGCTACTCCGCGGGCTGCCCCTGAACTCTCCGGGTACTCAAAAACTAACCACAGCTGCTTGAGGCTGTCCCTCACAGGAAGAGGAACCTCCAACTCCTTGATGAAACCCTCCTCTTCCCTAAACTGCTCCATGGCTTCAGGACCTAACTGGTAGAAGATGATCTCATCAGTGAAGACATCCAGGGGTACATTGACAGGTCTCCGAAGCTTACCACCTGACTGATAATAATAGAGAATCCCATCAAAACTCGGCCGGTTCCTGTCAAAGAAATACTGGTTGGTGAGGGGGTCAAAGTAAGGCAGACAGCGGAGGGGATCCCCCAGTAATGTGTCTGGAAACCGGGCCAGGGTCTTCTGCTGTGTCTCAAACCTCATGCCAGCCACATTGATGATAACCTTGTGACTGCCTTCCTGCTCCAATAGCTTTTCCATCTCATACCGCGGCTCCAAGTCTGGCTCACTCAGGATATTTTTGGTGAGGTGCTGATATCCAGTTAGCTTTCTCCATGTACACAATGGGCTCATACAGCTGGCGTTGGATTCTGACCAACTCTCCAGGGGCATGTCACCCCCAACATCTTCAAAACTCATTAGTGCCAACTTGATTTCACACAGACTTCATGGTGTCTTCAAGATTGGAGAGCACACTCTCTCTAGGGGCTGAGAAACCGACACAGGAATAGAATTAGCTTTATGACCTCCTCCAAGACCAACTACACAACAACAGAGGCTAAAGGGTTAGAATATGGGACATACTGGAAATAAGGGGCATGAGAGAGAAGAGAGTGAGAGAGACCAAAAGAGGGAATGAGGGATAGATAAAGAATGTAAAAGCCATGAAAAAGGGAGTGAGGAGGCCAAGAGGCCATAATGAGGGAGAGAGAGATGATTGAAGTTGCAACTAGATTAAAGAAAGCACGAGGGTGAGAGGAAGGAGCATAAAGGGAGAGTGAGAAAAGAGGGAAAGAATCAAGAGAGTAGACAGTTGAAGTGAGGGGAGTGGGTAGACAGTGTGGGACTGAGGGCAGAGTGGAGACAGACAAGGGCTGGTCAGGGAGAAGGAAGGAGGACCCAAGAACATTGGAACTAACAACAGGAATCAACTCTCTGGCTGCTTCCTTGGTCGACTCAATCATAGCTGACCCTCAATCCCACCTTTCCATCCATTCCCTATCTCCTTTCATCTATCAAAACTCTGTCGCAGCCTCAAATAAATTCAACATTCGCAACCTTGTGTAGGGAGAGAATTCCAAACATTCACAAACCTGTATAGGGAGAGAATTCCAAACATCTACAACCCTCTGGGAGAAGACATCTCTTCCTCAACTCACTTTGAAATATTCAGCCCGTTTAACACGAGAGTGTTCCAGATTCCCACCCAGGGGAAAACAAACTCTCAGTATCCACCCTGTCAAACTCTTTCAGAATCTTGTGTATCCCCATGAGATCACCCCTCATTGTTCTAAACTGCAGAGGATTTAAACCCAGTTTACTCAGATCCTTACCAAAGGACAACCCTCTCATCCCAGGGACCAATCTAGTGACCTCTCACTGTATCACCTTCAAGGCATGTGTATCGTTCCTGAATGTGGAGATTAAAATAAGTCTGGCCTCCAAATCCCAGCACAATCATGGCAGGACTGTCTTAATATTGTCCTCAAATTCCTTTGTAGTAGTGGCCAAGATGCCATTTTCCTGCGGAATTGCTTTCTGTAGCTTTTCGCTAATTTTCTGTGTTTCTTGGAAGAGTCCATCCAGGCCCTACTGAACATTTACAAGATTCATGTCTTTAAAAAGTATTCTGTGTTTCTATTATATTTTGCAAGTTGCAGTCCATCAGCTTGTTGACTACTCAGGATATCTACATTGTTGTAGCTTTTTTATTTCCTTCTCACAGTCTGCATTCCCACAAGGAGAACAGAAGGGAAGTGCGCAAGGGCTGGCTGGAGAGAGGCTGATGAGAAGAGAGAATGTTACAGCAGAACACTGATATCGAGGAAAACTCATAGCAGAGAAAGGGTGAGGCGATGGAGGGGATATGAGGGGAGAGAGAAATGGTGAGGGGATGGACGGGGGGGATGGAGAGAATGTGAGAGGAGAGAGAAAGAGTGAGGTGATGGAGAGAATGTGAGAGGAGAGTGAGGATGAGGGGAAGGAGGTTATGAGGTTGAAAGGGAGATTGAAGGGCAAGGCTGTTAGGGCAGACAGTGGGAGTTGTGATGAATAGTTGTTTTTGTAGACAGCTGCCTGAGGGGAGGGCATTTAAAACTTATATGAGCCAGATTGAAAATGCACGTTTTAATGTTTGCAAACAACATAAGTTTTGATACTGAAGTAAAAATTGAGAAGTCGAGTAACATTTGGATAGACAAACAAATGGCTAAAAACAAGGCAGATAACATTTTCCATCAGGAGACATTAAGCATTCTGTCAACAGCTGGTCTCTCATTCTGATGAGCATGAAAAAGTCAAACACCTCAAACAATAGTGAAACCTCAGGCATTCAAAAACAAAATAATTCTCTCATCTGAGGAGGACACAATTTCTCACTTAGCAAGGGCACAGTCTCTCACCTGGCGATGGCACAGTCTCTCTAATTGCACACAATCTCTCACCTGCTGAGGACACAGTTGAACACAGCTCACAGCTGTCCTGGTTGTGACTGTTTGGGAAGTGCTCATGTCGGGATGGATCAGTGTGTGAGTTAATGATATCCAGCCGTTGATTAGGGTGAATTACCTCACAGAAACTAAATACAGCAGGAAACAGATAGCTCCTGAAAACACTGAGGAACTGTCTAAATGTTTAGTGAGAGAAGTAGATTGAGTGCAAACTGTTCTATAAACAAGAAACAGCAGACTGAATAAATTCTACTGACTGAATAAAGCATGTATTTTTGCATCATCTGCATCTCTCCCAGAGAACAAAGTTAAAATTACTTTTCTCTCTCTGATATCATCACTCCTTTTATTAATTAACAGAATGTCAACAGCAACAGTACTGGTTGCCTATCCCTAATGTCCCCTTCAACTGAATAGTTTGTTTGGCCATTTTAGAGGACAGTGAAGAGTCAAGAGTTAAGAGTGGATCTGGCAAACTGGCCATAAACAGGTCCAGGCAGCGGGCCGTGGAGGGGGTCGTTAGAGCCAACTGCCTGCCCCTCTTCCGCGGTTACATTAGAGCCCGGGTATCTCTGGAAAGGGAGCACGTAGTGTTCACCGACACCCTGGAGTTGTTCAGGGAGAGGTGGGTGCCATAGGGAGTGGAGTGCATCATTTCCCCCTCCAACTCTATTTTGATTTAATCCCTGCCCTCCCCTTCACTGTTTGATCACACAACATTGCCCTTTGATGTGAAGGGCACTGCTTGTCACTGGCCACTCGGGTGTTTCCTTTCTTCCTGGTGGTGGAAATTTGAATAAAGATTCGTGCACCTTGTGTCTCTCACTGTGTCTCACACCTGCACACACACAACACGGGTGCTGAGGAAAGAATAAGCACTACCGCAGTTAGGTGGTAGTGTGGGGGAAGTAAGAAAAAAAAACAAAAAAAAATTTAAAAAAAGAGTGGATCTGGAGACCCATGTGGGTAAGGACAGCAGATTTCTTTCCCTAACAATCATCAGTAAACCGGATGGGTGTTTGCAACAACTGCTGATAGTTTCATGGTCACCATCACTGAGACTAGCTTTTAATTTTAAATTTTATTAATCGAATTCAGACCCATAGCTGCTGTGGATGGGATCATAGCCACTTAATTGGGATTAGATTAGATTACTTACAGTGTGGAAACAGGCCCTTTGGCCCAACTAGTCCACACCGACCCTCCGAACAGCAACCCACCCAGACCCACACTTACCCTTTCACCTCACACTATGGGCAATTTAGCTCGGCCAGTTCACCTAACCTGCACATGTTTGGACTGTGGGAGGAAACCGGAGCACCCGGAGGAATCCCACGCACACACGGGGAGAATGTGCAAACTCCACACAGTCAGTCGCCTGAGATGGGAATTGAACCCGGGTCTCTGGCGTTGTGAGGCAGCAGTGCTAACCACTGCGCCTCCCTGCTGCCCGGTTTTGTTGCAATCTGCTTTATTCCATGGTATTATCCATAGACATATTGAGGGTTTCAGTATCAGCTGAACTGGGTGCAATCTCATTAAAAACCAAAAGAGCTACAGATACTGAAAATCAGAAACAAAAACAGACATTATTGGAAAAGCTGGCAGCACCTGTGGAGAAAAATCAAAGTTAATGTTTCATGTCAAGTGATCCTTCTTCAGAATTCATTGTTTGCCAGAATAGGGAGTAGTAAACTTCTTTGAGAAGGTGACTAAGGAAGTAGACAAGGGTAAAGCGGTAGATGTGGTGTATATGGATTTTAGTAAGGCGTTTGATAAGGTTCCCCATGGTAGGCTACTGCAAAAAATACGGAGGTATGGCATTGAGGGTGAGTTGGAGGTTTGGATTAGGAATTGGCTGGCTGGAAGAAGACAGAGGGCAGTAGTTGATGGTAAAGGTTCATCTTGGAGTGCAGTTACTACCGGTGTTCCGCAAGGATCTGTTTTGGGACCACTGCTGTTTGTCATTTTTATAAATGACCGAGAGGAGGGGCTAGAAGGTTGGGTGAGCAAGTTTGCAGATGATACGAAAATTGGTGGAGTTGTTGACAGTGAGGAAGGATGTGGCAAGTTACAGCAGGATATAGAGAAGCTGCAGAGCTGGGCAGAAAGGTGGCAAATGGAATTCAATGTAGCTAAATGTGTGCAGTTGTTTAAGACTCTGGTGCGGCCGCATCTGGAGTATTGTGTGCAGTTTTGGTTGCCATACTATAGGAAGGATGTGGAGGCACTGGAACGGGTGCAGAGGTGGTTTACCAGGATGTTGCCTGGTATGGTAGAGAGATCGTATGAGGCAGGGCTGAGGCACTTGGGGTTGTTTTCAATGGTGTAAAGAAGGTTTAGGGGTGACTTGATAGAGGTGTACAAGATGATTAGGGGTTTAGATAGGGTTGACCATGAGAGCCTTTTTCCACGTATGGAGTCAGCTATTACGAGGGGGCATAGTTTTAAATTAAGGGGTGGTAGGTATAGGACAGATGTTAGGGGTAGATTCTTTACTCAGCGAATCGTGAATTCATGGAATGCCCTGCCAGTGGCAGTGGTGGACTCTCCCTCTTTATGGGCATTTAAACAGACATTGGATAGGCATATGGAGGATAGTGGGCTAGTGTAGGTTAGGTGGGCTTGGATTGGCGCAACATCGAGGGCCAAAGGGCCTGTACTGCGCTGTATTTTTCTATGTTCTATGTTCTATTCTATAATAGCAGGGATAAGACTCACTTCTCTGATTGGATTCCATAAGTACAGGATGTGATTACCTACATAAAGGAAGGAATGAACATCACCATAGCAACCAGGAGTTTTTGCAAAGTGTTTTTTCATCAATATGCAGCTAGTGTGAAATGTCAAGGAAAGTTATGTCCCAGTAAGTGGCTCAGCATCTGAGATCTTTTCCTTCAAGAAGCAACTGTGACAAAACTGAATCATAAGCCACAATGGGAACTCTTTTAAACCTGTCCCATGACATGTGACCCATATTGTAGGAGCACTACAATATGGGTCACATGACAAAAATGGGCCATGACATGGCCTCGAACAAATGATGCACAGCGGGACTCACTCAGAGAGGGTGACCCAGAATGTGTACCCCCTCATAACATTCAGCAGTAGCGCTAGTCACAGGTCATGTGGAGGTCACAGGGACATGTACCTTCTCCCTGAAGATGTATAGAAAGGGGAACCGAGGAAAATGAATTCCAGACCAGACCAGTCACTCATTGCTACCACCATGCTCTAATGTCACAAAGCAGTGAAATGTAACCTGATATCTCCTGTGGCCTACTCAGCTCTCTCTGCATCAAAGGCTCTTCAACTCCAGATCCTCCCATCACCCATCGCTAGTCTACACCATTTATTAGGGGGAAGTGAATGGATGAGCTGACACATGGAATATGATAATGGTCCAGATATAGGAATGGTGCGAATGATTTACATCTGCAGATCCCACGAAAGATTGCTCCAGGGGCTGAGGGGACAGGCAAAATTGGGAAGTGGAGGTAGTTTGAATGGTGTCTCTATTTTCCCATTCCTCCATCAATCATTCCATTCATAGGCCGGGGAACCTTACTCCTAACAACTCAATGGGAGAGCAGGTCAGTGACCCACTGTTTGAGGTGGACAGTGGAGGGTGGGTTAGGGATTATGGAGGGTGGGGATTGTGGGTGGGAGTGAGTGGAGGTGCAGGGAGTGTTTGGGAGCATGGAGCAGGTGTGTAAAGACCAGGGGTAGGAAGGAGTAAGAACTGGGGAGGTGGAGGACGTAAGGGC
>NC_057735.1:50543807-50591045 GCF_004010195.1 Chiloscyllium plagiosum
AGACTCGGTGAAGGAGAGTGAGGATTGGGCAAGGGGGAGTGATGGCCTGGGATGCAGAATGAGAGTTCAGGGAGGGAGAGTGAGACCTAGGGTGAGGGATAGTGAGGGCCTTGGCTAGGGGAGTGAGGGCCAGGGGAGGGGTAGTGAGGGCAGAGGAAGGGTTGTGAGGGCTGGAGTTGGGGAGTGAGGGCCAGGGTTGGGGAGTGAGGGCTTGGGGGGGAAGGGGAATGAAGGCTGGGGCTGGGTGAGTGAGGGCCAGGGGAAATAGTGTGGGGATGGACAGTAATGTTGACCCCACCAGTGACACCCCCATCATGTAAAAGATTAAAAGAAAATGTCAGCATTTTCCTTCTCGATAATGTCTGGGCTTCAACACTTGTTGCAGGGAAATGGGGTTAGCGCGAATGGACGTTTTGGTCGGCATGGACCAGTTTAGGCTGAAGGGCGCAGCTCTGTGTGACTCTATGACTCTATGACCTGGGTTTAACCTCTCCAGAGTGTTTCCCCGTATTCACTGTGGGCTTTGTATCTGCAGAGATGAGGGGCTGCTGCCCAAAACGTCGATATTCCTGCTCCTTGGAAGCTGCCTGACCTGCTGTGCTTTTCCAGCCCCACACTAATCTTATATCTGCAGAGATAAACCACACTATATCAGGAAAGGGTTTGAAGAATGTAAAAGCACAAGGTTGTTAATCAGCAGTTGTCTCACAGAAGCTCCAAGATCGCATACTGAGCATTATAGTGAACATTCAATATAGGCCTTTCAGCCCAACCAGTCCATGCCAGTGTTTATGCTCCACTTGAGCATCCTCCCGACTTTCCTCACCTAAATCTATTCCGCCCTCTCTCAGACCCTTCATCAGAAGGAAATAACACAATAAAGGATCCAGCTGACACGTGATGGTCTAAGCGGTCTTCCACGTTTCAAAATGGAGCTGTGGAACTGTTCATTTAGAAGTATGAATTTGTTTTAACTGCTTTAGCCTCTGGGTAAATGCATCAACAGTATATCCTTCTGTTGGCACCACTGTACCCACTGGAAGCGAATCCTGTCATTTTTCAGCTCTGATGAAGTGGTTGAAACATTGATGTTTTAGTTTCCCAATATCCCTTTTCAGTGTTCCTTTTCACCTTGCAATTTCAAGCACCTCTTCACTTGACTGATTCTGCATCAATGGAAATTTTCACGTATATCTCGTCACGTTTCAATATCCTTATGTTCTTCCTTAGATCTTTACTTATTATCCAGGTATTCGGCCATACAGGAAATTGGACAGAACGTGAAAGTGGCATCTTGTGAGCTTGTTCCTTGTTACATGTTGGAGATTTCTTGTAGATAACATATTCTTCATTTTCAAAAACTAACTTCTGACCATCTCAAGCTTTCTTTGAACTTCTGCATCACACCTACCATTTTATTTTATCATTTACCCTAAATAAAGGTATAGTCTTGTTCTAGAGTGACTCCATTTTCACGCTCGTTTCTGCTAATGTATTCAAACTTAATTTGTTGTGTCTATTTGGTGCTCATACTCCATCCAGATTATAAATTTTGAGATTTTACTTAATCTGTGTTTTCTTGATTCTGTAAGTCTGTCATCAGCCTACCACAAATTTATTGTCTTGTCAGTGCTCTGAATATTTCTTCTGCGTGCAGCTTTGACTAATTTTGGTGACAGGGTCTGACTTCTGTCATCATTTGATTTTTCTCTAATTGTTTCTCTTCCAGTTGATCCTTGATATTTAGTCTCATTATCGGGTCTAAATGAATCTCACATCTTTACTGTCCATATCACATTTCATTAATTCATTACTTCCTAGATTATTTTCATTGATTATAAAACATATGTAAATGTTTTCGTTTACTTCTGGGTAATTATTAAGATACATTCAATATTCCTTCTCTTGGTCTGACGATGGCTCTAAATCCCTGTGGTTCACCAATCCTTGCTTTGAATGTGTTAACCTTTGTTTAGAATCATAGTCATAGAAAAATGCCCTTCAGCCCATCATGTCTGTGCCCATCAAAGATAACCACTCAACTATTTTAATCCCAGCGCTTGGACCATAGCCCAGCATGCCTTGGCATTGCAAGTGCACATCCAAATACTTCTAAAGGGTCATGAGGACTTCTGTCTCCACTATCCCGATAAGCATTGAGATCCAGATTGCCATCACTCTGTGGGTGAAAACGTTTTTCTTCACATCTCCTCTAAATCTTCTTCCCCTTACATTAAATCTCTGACTCTTGTCATTCACTCTTCTATCAAGGGGAAATGTTTCTTCCTATCTATACTATTTATGCCTTTTATAACTTTGTACATCTCAGTCATGTTTCAGTCTCCTCTTTCTATTGATTTCCAGAATTGTTATAAAGAGATGACTCGTTAAGTTGCGATTTGGAGATGTCGGTATTGGACTGGGGTGGACAAAGTTAAAAATCACAGAACACCAGGTTATAGTCCAACAGGTTTATTTGGAAGCACTAGCTTTTGGAGTGCTGCTTCTTTGTCAGGTAGTTGATGAAATTATATCTGTTATAATTTCTGTAATAATCTCAGTGTTTCTCCAAGGCCTTCTTGATGTACCATTGCCATTTCATTTGAACTCACCCAGTTCAAAGCATTTTTTACCTCGATCATTATAATACATTGTTTGCCTCTATATCTTGAAGTCTCCATTGATTTGGATCAATGTATGTCTAGATTCCATCATTTGCTACTGCAGCCTTTCAAACAGTATTTTATCATCTTTGTCCTTTATGCATTCACTGTTGTTATTCTTTTGTTTTCGACTGTCAGATATTCATTTCCTGGTGCATAGCTCATGTTTTCTAATTCCATTCCAACTTCAAAACTTCCACGCACATCCAATTATTCCCATTCTCTTTGACCTGTCGACATATATGTTTTATTAATGTCAGCATACTCAAGGATTTATTTCCTTTCCTTTTTCTATTATCTTTATCTCTATTTCATCTGTCATCCATTCCTCATCATTTTTCCTTTTCCATTTTGGTAATATTGTGTCTCTTTTGTTCTTGTTCCATTTGCTTTCTGTTTCTTGCCACAAGAACTCTGTTTTGATTCCTCAATCTTGAGATATTCAACCTTTATTTTGACTTTGAGAGTGAATGTTTAGATCATAAGGAATAGGAAGAGCAATAGGCCATTCAGCCCCTTGAGCTTGTTCCACTATGCAACAAAACCATGGCTAATTCGACATTTCCTATGTCCATTTTCCTGTCTTTTTCCCAATAACCCACTGATCAAGAATCTGTCGCTTTCAGCCTTAAATACACATAAGGACTCTGCCCTCACAGCTGTCTGTGGCAAGGAGTTCCAAAGACTGACAACTCTCTGAGAAAAGAAATTCCTCCTCGTCTCAGTCTTAGCGTTTATCCTGTCAAGTGTGTTAGGAATTCTTTATGTTTCAATGAGATTACATCCTATCCTTCTAAATTTCAGTGAGTAGAGGGCCAACTGTTTAGCCTTTGCTCATAAGGTAATCCCTCCAAATCAGGGACCTTCCTAGCGAACCTCTCTGCTTCTCTGATGTTCTCATCATTCAGTATGTCGAGGTCTAAGTCAGTGCTAATTCCTAACTTTTTCCCTCTGTGATTCCCATTTTGAGATTGAAAATGATCGCCGTGATAATTGTTGGAGCTGGAGCAGAGCTGGACAGCTGCTGTAACTTGGTTGTAGCTTCAAGACAACCACTGCTGCCTCATAGCTTCGGAACCCCAAAATGCCAGCTTGTGACCTCACATGGAATCTTGCCTCCCACTTTGCAAAGCTCTTGTTCTAAACAGTCATACAGCTTTTTCTTCTTTGGCATTTTAAAATTCTGCTTAGTTTTGCCTCAGTGAAACAATGATCTGGATTTATATCAATATGTCTTAATGTTCTGTATAACATTTCTCTCTCACTACCACATCATTGATTTGATTAACAAAAGCTTTGACTGGATTTCTCAGACTGTGCAGTCTTCTTTTAAATTGCTTAAAGAGGTGATTGTCATCATCTGGTAATTTCCTTGACGAAATTACATCAGTCTCTCAATTCTCAATATTGACCAACACACATTCCTGATGTTCCTTCATGAATTTTAAATTTTAAGGCCGTCAAAACCAGATAAGGTCACAAGTATTTTTCTTTCTTTTTAGCGCACAGCTACCTACTCTGATTAAATTCACTAGAAAATCAAGAAGGCAGTTGCCAAGAGTTTGTTGAGCAGAATATGTATTTGAAATGCAATGTTTCATTAAAGTTAGCTGATTCATTTGCATATGCATTGAATTACTGCTCCCACATATGCATGTGAGTGATAATACTCCAGCCTGGGGTTTAATCAGTAATCCTGAAAGGTTCCATGTATCTTTCTTATTTCATTTAGGTCAGTCCCATATTTGATTCCTGACTCAATATGGACTCTGAACTACTTTGAAGGCAGTGGACTGATGGCAAGCAAAGAGCTCACGGACTGTACAGGACTGCACTGATCGGGACAATTCAATTTGTTTGTTTTGACAAATTTATCAATTTTGAATTAATAAACATCATAAGTTCCAGATTGGAATTGCAACAGTAAGTTTTTTTTTGAAAGTTTCCCTGATTTCCTGACACTATCGCGGAATAGCATCAGCCTCTTGTGTGAAAGAAACAGGAGTTTTTGCTATCTAGTAGTCCCGAGGGAAAAAAAACATAAAAAGATAAGACATTGACACAACTACTAAGTTTGAGGTTTCTCTAGAAACACAGGGAGAATAGAGTTTCATACTTAAAAATTGCTGAGAGTCATTGAGGCATGATTCTAAATCTGAGGCAGAGTTGTTGAATTATTGACTTGAATTCCCAACATCAGCAGAATCTGGATTCTTTGAGTCCTTGGGGATGGCACAGATATAAGGAGACTGCTCTTTCAGCAGATATCTACTGTGACGACGGCATGTGGGATGCTGGAACTGGATGTGTGGGGCACTACAGTGATGGTGTAGGAAGTTAATGAGGCCAGTTTGGTAAGATACAGTGAGAAATCTCACTGGATTTCCTTCCAAAAAAACTGATGTATCTTGCACACAATAAAAAAACATGATTCTTCCCAATATTTTATGCTGTCTTTCTGCGTTCCTCCTATGAAAATGAATCACACCTCATTTTTCAATATTAAATGTTAGTGCCTCCTGCCCTCCCAATCTATTAATATGCTTATGACCTCTTGATGTCTATCACTATCTTCCTCATTCCATTGGAAGTCAAGTCCATGGATTCACATTTTCCATCGCAATCACATTACTCTCATCAATTCTCTGTTAGCTTCTTAAAAATCACAAACAAATTAGATAAATGCAATTTGCTGTTAATAATTCTGTACTGGTTTTCCTTAATGTTTCTGTCTGGGTCCAAATGACTTTAATTTTCTCCTGGGTAATTCTTTAGAAGATTCTTGCCACTGCTGAGGTGGGACTGACTGATCTGCCATTGCTGCATTAATCCTTATCCCTTTTTTTGAGCCTGGGTGTCACAGTTGCAATTGTACCTGAAGAGAAATACAGTTAATGCCTCTCACTCACTTCCCTCAATATCCTCCGGTTTACCTGATCCCATCGCAGTGACTCACAAAATTTAATTACCAGCAGCCTATCCAATACCTTATCAATGTTTAGCCTATCCAATGTATCAAATGATTCCTCTTTCTCTAAGACTTTGATAACACCCTATTCTTAAAGATAGATGCAAAGTATTCATTTAATACTTCAGCCATGTCCTCTGCCATTTGCAAATCTTCTTTTTGGTCCATGATCCTTTACAACCCTAGTGCTATTTACCTGCGTATAGAAAACTTTTGAAATCCCTTATATACTAACTGCCAGTGATGGAGACATACAGTGCAAAACAGGTCCTTCAGCCCATCAAGTCTGTGCCAGCCCATCTACACTAATCCCACTTTTCTCTTCTCATATTATCTTCAAGCTGCTTTTGCTTCTTTTTTAACATTTCCTCTGAACTTCTTATCCTTCGCCTGAGTTTCATTTGCATTATCGACACAACATTACCATATTCATGTTTTCTGCTTCATCTCACTCTTTATGTTTCTCATCATCAAGTTAGCTGTCCTCACATTATCCTGTCACTGAAACTCATTTGCAACTGATTCATTCATTCACATCAATTATTAATATCTCGTTGGAATTTTTGCTTCCATGTGCACTGATTATAATGCTGCCTACTTTTGTGTCATCAGCATATCTAGAAAGACAATTTCCTATGCTATAATGCAGTGTTGCTAAATACGGGAACTAACTGAAGTCTCAAAACACATTACTGTGGGAGACTACAGGCCACATCCTGTCAATTTAACTATTTGGGAACTTTGTGTGCTCTCTTCAGCCAATTTCCTAACCAGAGTGAAGCCTTCGGCAGCAGATGAGCTGAAGGGTGTTCTGAGTCATGTGAGACTGCAGAAATGAAAATAGAGAATCTTAGTGGCAGAGAATATGTGGTTGGAAATCCATTTCTGGATCCATCAGATAGGCCATCTCTAAACAGTCTTATTTCGACTCAGACAAGAAACAAAGATGGAATTCGTGGCATGGAGGAGAGATAGAGTAGAGAGCGGGGTTTAGTGGTGATGGACAGGGATGATGGAGAAAGGCAAAAGGAATTAATGTTGAGACAAAGAGCTGGAGAAGAGAAAGGGAAAGAGGTGATAATGGAAGAGAAAGAGAAAGAGTCAATGATGAGGAAGATGTGTTAGGATCATCGTTATTTTATGATTATTTTTGGTTTAGAGCTGTGAACTGTGAGTTGAGATCTGAAAGTATCCTTCAATTGGTGAACAGCAGCCTGTCTTTTTAAAAAAGGGAACAAATAAACTGAAATGTGTTTCTGAGATCAGGCCTAAAGGTTGATTCTTCTTCAAAGAACACTACAGATATAATCCCACTTCCAGATGTTTGAATGTTAACAGGGGACCTACAGGGTGGTTGGTTCCCAGAAAATATATGAAATAAAACAGAAAGAGAAATCAAAGTTTGCACTGGTGTTTGAATTGTGTGTTATTGTCAGTAGAATTGTAGCTGCTGAAACTATAGGATAGGGGTGTGCTTGTTCCTGGTTATCCTCCCATTATCAACTTAATGAACGTTCAGAGAATAAAATCTCAATTATAAGAATCAAATGAATTAATATTTGGTGCCTACTGGAAGCTGTTTGCATTGATTGTTGACTTCAGAAATGAAGCAAGGTACACTCCCATCTGTCTGTGATACTATGCATATTGCAAACAGCTTAAGTGAACTGACCAGTTACAATGCATTTATTTTTCTTTTGATTTATCCCTTAACTATGCCTGTTTTTCTGCCTGACTTTAGGTGAGTGGGGGCTAGAATAAAAGAAGATTAGATTTAAATCATAGACATTAATTAGAATATCATAGGGTCATAGAGCTGTACTGCATGGAAACAGACCCTTTGGTCCAACTCATCCATACTGACCAAAAATCCTAAATTAATCTAGTCCCATTTACTAGCATTTGGCCCAAATCCCTCTAAACTCTTCTATTCATATACCCATCCAGATGCCTTTTAAATGTTGTAATTGTACCTGCCTCCACCACTTCCTCTGGTAGCACATTCCATACACATACCACCCTCTATGTGAAAAGGTTGCCCCCTAGGTCCCATTTAAATATTTCTTCTCTCACCCTTATAACCTCTTTAAGGACACCCCCTCAGCCTCCAACACTCCAGGGAAAACAATCCCAGCTTATTCAGCCTCTCCCAATAGCTTAAACCCTCCAACCCTGACAACATCTTTGTTATTCTTTTTGAATCTTTTTAAGTTTCACAACATCCTTCCCATTGCAGGGAAACCAGAATCTTGATTAACTTTGCTCTGCTAAAGCTACCACGTTAGTAATAAATTGTTCATCATTTTGTTTATGCTGTCAACTTGGTTTCTGGCATCAAAATCTAGTATTGGATATTTTTAAAAACCTGCTTCGGAATCATGGAGAAATTTTGAGGGTTATTGAATATATTAATTTCAGGAATGGGGGTGCTGATTTGATTCGTCTGTCTGTCTCCATGTTTCCCCAAGAGGAAAACAAGGGCAAGAGTCAATGACTCTTGGAATGGAAGAGAGATAGATTGAGAGGGACATGGTATTACTGAACCAGAAATTGTATCAAGTTTGACTCATTCATCATTACATCAGAGGTTAGAGGTGGGGACAACAGAGAAAGGGCTTGGTATTAGCTCAGTGACCAGCTCTGATACTGAGAAGCCCTTTAGTCACTGTCAAAAGAACAGGTCAGTTTATAAAAAGCTGAAACCTGCTCCTTATGTTCCATTGAGACAGAATATTCATTCTGAGCTGGAGGAGTTTCCTGTTTTCAACCTTTGAATGTTGTAAAACCACCTTCCAAGAATGTCTAGCCAGGAGGCTGAATCCCCTACAGAGAGGACCAGTATTGTTGGCCTTCTTCTGAGTTGCAATAGTCAACCATTTTCTATTCTGAGATTGTCGAGCCATTGTGATGTTTTGATAATTGTCAGGGTGGAGGTGAAAGATGAGTTTAAGATTCTATAAAACGCCGTCAGTTCCAAAGGTACAAACCAGCCACTTGGAAAAGTGCAGAGAGTCAGGACGATGAGAATTGATCCTGCCAGAAAGATCAGTAAAATATTTAGGAGCAGTGGGGAGATGCGTGGTGCTGACGTATCAACTACAGTAAGCAATACTCAGGTCTGGAAAATTGTCTCGGGTTTAAATGGTCAGCTTCAGATCACATTACAGCCTTTCAGAAAGAGTTATTTCAACATGACTGACCTCACAGCAAGTTTGCAAATTAAAGGAACAAATTGAAAACTGTCATTGCAGAACAAGCAGGTTGGACCTAGAGACAGGACAATGCAGAGGACTAAATACACACCATATTACACAGGAAACTAATCCCAGAGAGAGGATAATACACAGAGGATTAAATACACACAGTAATACACAAGGAATTAATCCTAAAGAGGATGGTACAATGGCTCAGTAGTTAGCATTGTTGCCTCACAGCGCCAGCTACCTGTGTTCAATTCCACCCTCGGGTGGCGGTTTATGGCAGTTGGCGTATTCTCCATGCCTCTGCATGGGTTTCCCTGGGTGCTCTGGTTTCCACCCACAGCCCAAAGATGTACAGGTTAGATGGATTGGCCATGCTAAATTACCCATAATGTCCAAGATGTGCAGGTTAGGTAGAAATCAGCCATGGGAAAAACCGAGTGGTCGGGTATATGGGATGCACTTCAGAGGGTTGGTGCAGACGTGATGGGCTGAATAACCTGCTTCCACACTGTAAGGATTCTATGATTTAAGTACAATACATAGGATTAAATGGAGAGAGTATTAACAATAAACAAGGGACTAGAAGGAGGGGGAGTTTCTCTGGGGGAATAGAGACAGTGACACTTTGTAAATTGTTTGTCACTTACAACATTATACCAGAACCGATCGTCTGATTTCTCTCTTTGTGCCTTTTCCCATGTGATCATTATTCAACGCTTAAGCACCAGTGGTATTCCCATAAAACACATGTGATCTTGTGGCAGCAAAAGCTTTCTGTGGTCAGAGCAGTCTATTGAGAAAGGAGGCATCCCTGGGTCAGGTCAGTCCCCTGGATCAACAATGACTAACCATGACATATAAGGCCATGTTCTTCTCCATGAGGGAAAGGTGGGAGCTGCTTTTGAGGATGATAGTAAGATCGGGCCCTCCTGCCAAACAAAGCCAGCCTAGCACTTCTGGCAGAGGAGGTTAGCCATCATGGGGTGACCATGTGGACATGGGTCCAATGTAAAACCATAAGACCATAAGACATAGGAGCAGAAATTAGGCCATCGGCCCATTGAGTTTGTTCCACCCTTCAATCATGGCTGCTTTCTCCCCATTATCTTTTATCATCTTGGCAATCAAGAACCTATCTTATCTCTGTTTTAAATATACTCAGTGACCTGGCCTCCACAGCCTTCTGTGGCAGTGAATTTTGCATATTCCCCACTGTCTGGCTAAAGAAGTTTCTCCCTATCTCCATTCTAAAAGGTCTTCCTTTTACTCTAAGGCCAGGGTCGTCATTTCTCCTGCCAATGGAAACATCTGCCCAACGTCCACTCTGTCCAGGCTGTTAAGTATTCTGAAAGTTTCAATCAGATCCCTCCCTCATCCTTCTAAACTTCATCGAGTATAGTCTCAGAGTCCCCAGATGTTCCTCATATGTTGAGCCTTTCATTTCTGGGATCATTATTGTCAACCTTCTCTGGATCCACTCCAGGGTCAATTCATCTTTTGTGAGGTATGGGACCCAAAATTGCTCACAATACTCTTAATGTGGTCTGACCAGAGCCTTGTAACACCTCAGAAGTACATCCCTGCTTTTATATTCTAGTCCTCTCAATGAATGACAACATTGTATTTGCTTTCCTAATTACTGACTCACTCTGCAAGTTTATCTTAAGAGAAACCTGGACTAGTACTCTCAAGTCCCTCTGCACTTTAGAAAATAGTCCATGCCTCTATTCTTCCTACCAAAGTGCATGAACTCACACTTTCCCATGTTGTATTTCATCTGCCACTTCTTTGCCCATTCTCCTAACCTGTCTAAATTTTTCTGCAGTCTCCCAACCTCCTCAATTCTACCTGCCCCTCCTGCAAACCCATACAGAATGCCATCAGTTCCTTCATCCAGATTATTAGTGTATAAAGTGAAAAGTTGTGGTCACAATACCAATCCTGTGGAATACCACTGGTCAGCGGTTTCCGTCCTGAGAAGGCCCCTTTTATCTCCACTCTCGGACTTATGCCAGACAGTCAATGCCAGTACCTGGCCTCCAACACCATGGGCTCTTATCTTACTCAGCAGCCTCCTTTGCAGTACCTTATCAAAGGCCTTCTGGAAGTAGGCTCTCCTTTGTCTAACCTGCTCATTACCTCCTCAAAGAATTCTAACAGATTTGACAGCCATGACCTCTCCTTGATGAAACCCTGCTGACTTTGCCCTATTTTTCCATTCACTTCAAAGTATTAAAAAAATCTCATCCTTCACAATGGTCTCCAAACTCTTACCAATGACTGAGCTCAGACTAATCGGCCTATAATTAATTTCTCATCTTTGCCTTGCTCCCTTCTTAAATGGGGAGGTTTACATCAGTGATTTTCCAGGTGTCTGGGATCCTCCCTGACTCCAGTGATATCTGAAAAATCACTACTAAAGGCTCCACTATCTCTTGAGCTGTCTCCTTCAGGAGTCTAGGGTGTAGCCCATCTGGTCCATGTGATTTATCAACTTTCAGACCTTTTACTAGCACCTTCTCCTTGGTGATGGCCACCATATTCATCTCTGCAGCCTTCCCAACTCTCTTAAATTTTTGTGATATTACTCATGCCTTCCCACCATGAAGACTGAAGCAAAATATTTATTCAGTTGCTCAGCCATTTCTTTGTTCCCCATTACTACTTCTCCAGTAACATTTTCCAGTGGCCACATGTCCACTTTTACTTCTCTTTTGCCCTTCATATATTTAGAAAAACTCTTGCAATCTTTCCTAATATTACTGGTTAGCTTACTCTCATATTTAATCTTCTCCCTGCTTATTTCTTTCTTTATTGTCCTCTGTTGGGCTTTGTAAGCTTCCCAATCTTCTGGCTTCCCACTGCCCTTTACCACATTATGTGCTTTCTCTTTTGTTTTTATGCTATCCCTGACTTTCCTCGTCAGCCACGGTTGCCTCATCCTCCTTGTACCATACTTCTTTTTCCCTCAGGATAAGTCCCTGCTGTGTCTCCTGAATTACTCCCAGAAACTCCTGCCATTGCTGTTCCACTGTCTTTCCTGCGTGGCTCCTCTCCCAGGCAATTCTACCCAGTTCCTCCCTCATGCCTCTGTAGTTGCCTTTATTTAACTGTGATATCTGATTCCACCTTCTCCCTTTCAAATTGCAGAGTAAATTCAATCATATTATGGAAACTCCTTCCTAAGGGTTCCTTCACCTGAAGCTCCCTTATCAAGTCTGCTTCACTGTACAACACTAAATCCAGTATTGCCTGCTCCCTAGTGGACTCGGGGGCAGCACGGTGGCTCAGTGGTTAGCACTGCTGCCTCACAGCGCCAGGGACCCAGGTTTGATTCCAGCCTTGGGTGGCTGACTGTGTGGAGTTTGCACATTCTCCCCGTGTCTGTGTGGGTTTCCTCAAGGTGCTCCGGTTTCCTCCCACAATGCAAAAATGTGCAGGTCAGGTGAATTGGCCATTCTAAATTGCCCATAGTGTTAGGTGCATTAGTAAATGTAGGGAAATAGGTCTGGGTGGGTTATGCTTGGGAGGGTCGATGTGGACTGGTTGGACCCAAGGGACTGGTTGCACACTGTAGGGAATCTAATCGAGTCCTCCACAAGCTGCTCCAAAAAGCCATCTGGTAGACATTCCACAAATTTCATTTCTTGTCATCCACTACCAACGTGGTTTTCCCAGTCCACCTGGATATTGAAATCCCCCATGATCACTGTAACATTGCCTTTCTTACATGCCTTTTTTATCTCTTAGTGGTATCTTAGGCCCCAAATGGTGACTGCTGTTTGGAGACCTGTAGATAACTCTCATTATGGTTTTCTTACCTTTGCGGTTCCTCAATTCTATCCACACAGATTTGACATCATCTGACCCCATTTCGTTTATTGCTATTAGTTTAATTTCATTTTTTTACTGACAAGGCAACTCCACTCCCTCTGCCCACCTGCCTGTCTTTTCAATAGGATGTATATCCTTGGATATTCAGCTACCAGTCCTGATCCCCAGAGCCCACCACATCACACCTGCCATTTCGATCTGCGCCACAATGTCATTTATGAGCTCATGTAGGAAGCAGAGGAACAACCTGCTCTGTTCCACTAAGGTATGTGGAAGTGTTACAAATTCAACAGGTAGTCTCTTTCATTCACACCCATATGAGAGTGAGCAGTGTGCCAAAGAGTAAATATGTGGTCAGTCCCTGTCTCATATTACAATTCAGGTTGAAGAGATGGCAGGCATGTGTGTATGTGAGACTGACAGGCCTGTGTTACTGTAACTGTGACTGACAGGCCTGTGTAAGTGTGTGAGGCTGACAGTCCAGCATGCTTGTGAGACTGTTAGGCCTATGTGTGTCTATGTGAGAGAGACTAAAAAGCATGTGTGAAAGTAACAGACTTGTGTGTGTGTGTGAGAGAGGGAGTCATCGATCTGTGTGTATGTGAAACTGACAACCATTTGTGTGTTGAAACTGGCAGGCCTGTGTTTGCATGAGACTGACAGGCCTGTGTCTGTGTGTGTGAGACTGAGGTCTGTGTGGATACGTGAGAGACTGACAGGTCCTGTGTGTGTTTGTGTGTGTGTGCACGTGAACATGTGAGTATGAGACTTACAGACCTGTGTGTGAGAGACTTACAGACCTGTCTGTGTGTGTGAGAGAGACAGACAGGCAGGCCTGTGTGTATGTGTGTGAGTATGTGTGTATGTGTGAGAGAGAGACTGACAGACCTGTGGTATGTGTGTGTGTGTGTGTGAGAGAGAGAGAGACTGACAGGCCTGTGTATGTGTGTGTGTGAGAGAGAGATTGACAGACCTGTGTGTGTGTGTGTGTGAGACTGACAGGTCTGTGTGTATATGTGAGAGACTGACAGGTCCTGTGTGTGTTTGTGTGTGTGTGCACGTGAACATGTGAGTGTGAGACTTACAGACCTGTGTGTGTGTGTTTGTGTATTTGTGCATGCGTGTGAGACTGACAGACCTGTCTGTGTGTGTGTGTGTGTGCATGAGAGAGAGAGACTGACAGACCTGTGTGGTGTGTATGTGAGAGAGACTGACAGATCTGTCTGTGTGTGTGTGTGTGAGAAAGAGACTGACAAGCCTGTGTTCATGTGTGTGTGAGAGAGAGAGATTGACAGACCTGTTTGTGTTTGTGTGCACGTGAACGTGTGAGTGTGAGACTGACAGACCTGTGTGTGAGAGACTGACAGACCTGTCTGTGTGCACGTGTGCGTGAGACTGACAGGCAGGCCTGTGTGCGTGTGTGTGTGTGAGAGAGAGAGACTGACAGACCTGTGTGGTGTATATGTGAGAGAGAGAGACTGACAGATCTGTCTGTGTGTGTGAGTGTGTGTGAGAATGAGACTGACAAGCCTGTGTTCATGTGTGTGTGAGAGAGAGAGATTGACAGACCTGTGTGTGTTTGTGTGTGTGTGCACGTGAACGTGTGAGTGTGAGACTGACAGACCTGTGTGTGAGAGACTGACAGACCTGTCTGTGTGTGTGTGTGTGTGTGAGAGAGACTGACAGGCAGGCCTGTGTCCGTGTGTGTGTGTGAGAGAGAGAGAGAGACTGACAGGCCTGTGTTTACGCGTGTGTGTGAGAGAGACTGACAGACCTGTGTGTGTGTGTGTGTGTGTGTGTGAGAGAGAGAGAGAGAGAGACTGACAGGCCTGAGCACTCAAAACTGCATTCCATTTACTCCAGCCTTGGGCTCAGTGCAGCACTGGCTTGGTAAGGGCTGGGGGTACGAGGCAGCTGGCCTTCTGTTCCAAGTACTTTTCTACTTCAGGGAGTCATAGGTGCCATCAGACACCAAGGAGGAGCAGAGTGTGTCATCTACCTTCAATGGAGGACACCTCCAGGGATAGTGGCATCATCTCAATCTCCAGCAGGCAAAGCCAAGGTGGGGAATAACATCCCTGCATCAGTGCAGGAGATTCTAGCTGGTGGAGCCCTCTGGTGGCTGCATGTCTCAATTATCCAAGGAAGAATGAGCAAGTCAGAATGTCTCCAACTCACTCATTGATGTCAGGGTCACACCTAAACACAGCATCAGGAAGGGAACACTTTAAAATAATGAGCACAATGTTGATCTATCTGTCTCTGTTACAGAGAGTGGCATGGTGGCTCAGTAGTTAGCACTGTTGCCTCACAGTGCCAGAGACCTGGGTTTGATTCCTGCCTAGGGTGACTGTCTGTGTGGAGTTTGCACATTCTCCCAGTGTCTGCATGGGTTTCCTCCGAGTGCTCCGGTTTCCTCCCACAGCCCAAAGATATTCATGTCAGGCAAATTGGCCTTGCTAAATTGCCCATAGTGTCAGGTGCATTAGTCAGGGGTAAATATAGGTTAGGGGAATGGGTCTGGGTGGGTTAGTCTTCAGAGGGTCAGCATGGACATGTTGGTCCGAAGGGCCTGTTTCCATATTATAGGGAATCTAATCTAATACTGGTTAAATAGACGCAATAAAATTCATTCTGTGCAATTGTTCAGACACCTGCGGTCCTCTCTTGGTATTCAAACAATTGTAAGCACTGGTTGGAGCTTTTTGTAAGGGAGTGGGTGAATGCTTGTATTCATGAGACGATGGGAAAATTGTGATGTAAGGGTAGGGGCTGTATCAGCCTGAGTGGAAGGGACAGATTGCTTCAAGTGGGGCTGCAATTGTATGAACTGTAACAAAAGCATTTAAAGAGAATTTTCTTACAACCTATGGTCAAGTCACTTAGATCAAAAGGAATAGGGTTCAGCCACAACACCCTTTGACATGACACTTGATTATAGCTCCTCTGCTTCTCACTGGGCAGCCTCATTGACCTCATCAATGGCCTCATACCTTACTCCCACCAGGATCCATACTGTAGCCTGATCCAGGGCTAATCTGGGAGTGGTGAATTACACGACACATAGACATCATGATAGTGCCCTGGGAAATGAGCCAGAGCAATGTGACGCCCGCCTGAGGTCACATACTAGCTGTACGCTTAAGCTGTGAAACCCTGTACCATTTACAAATATAGCTGTCTGTTCCCAGAGATGTATAATGGCTAATACAGGACAATCAATAATACCAGTAATGACTGCAAACACAGTTGACCTGGCAGACTGGCTTTCTCCATTGGCACAAATAGAGGCCAAAACAATGACTGCAGATGCTGGAAACCAGATTCTGGATCAGTGGTGCTGGAAGAGCACAGCAGTTCAGGCAGCCTCCGAGGACAGGCAAAATTGACGTTTCAGGCAAAAGCCCTTCATCAGGAATAAAGGCAGAGAGCCTGAAGCACGGAGAGAGAAGCTAGAGGAGGGTGGGGGTGGGGAGAAAGTAGCATATAGTACAATGGGTGAGTGGGGGAGGGGATCAAGGTGATAGGTCAGGGAGGAGAGGGTGGAGTGGATAGGTGGAAAAGGAGCTAGGCAGGTAGGACAAGTCCGTACAAGTCAAGGGGACAGTGTTGAGCTGGAGGTTAGAAACTAGGATGAGGTGGGGGAAGGGGAAATGAGGAAGCTGTTGAAGTCCACATTGATGCCCTGGGGTTGAAGTGTTCCGAGGCGGAAGATGAGGCGTTCTTCCTCCAGGCGTCTGGTGGTGAGGGAGCGGCGGTGAAGGAGGCCGTCAATCAGCTCCTTTATGTATCTGTGTGCGTCCTTGCTGAGGATCGCCACCTTTTGGTGGAGAGGATAATGTGTACTAGGAGCCTGAAAACGAAACTGTCTGGTGCGTAGCTCCTTGCACGGTCACCCATGATAGTAAAGTCAACGGTGAAGTTCCAGACAAAGCATGATCCTCAATGGCAGAGCGGGTGGAGGATGATCGCTGAAATTAAGTTGAAGCATCACAATGGTCGTGAAGGTGATTGAAGGCTACAGCAGAGAAGGGTGGCTTATCATCTTGGTCTCCATGCAGTGGGCTTTGACCCCTATCAGCCAAGGTACAGGTGATGGCTGTCTATGCACCAGCCTTCCCAGCGCTGTCAGGCACTGTTGTCCTCCCAAGAGGCGCCAGTCCTACTTATATCCTGGACAAAATTCCTATGCCAATCAGTGCTGGGGAGGGGGTTGCAGGTCTGTGATATCTGGAAGCCCGTGGTCACGAACTGGCACATTAGTTGAAGGGTGTCAGATTGAGTCGTTTTGCTCCTGAAATGACAGATAGACCATTTGGCAGCTGTGCCCATCATTGAGCAGCCCTGTTTAGAATCTGCTCTGCTCACCCCTGTAGGGGAGGTGGGGGGGTGGAAAAAGTGCCCTAAGAATAGCCTGCCTTAAAACTCCTGACTGGATTACTGCAAGAAGTGGGATCACCCACATATAGTCAGAAATGAAGAATAATAAACTTTGGATCCTGGAATAAAAAAATCCTGATAGACCCAGCTAACAGTGACCAACCTGACAGAAGGACTGCGATTGTGGCCAGGGGACTGTAGAGATGGCAGATTGACCTTTCTGAAACCCACTTTGCAGAACGAGGTGAAAGGTGGTTACACCTTCTTATGAAAGGGAAGGCTGCTGATGAGCTCAAAATTCACAGTGTTGGATTCACAATTAAGACCCAGCTCAATTTGCCTCTTTGAACTTCCTGTGTGAATCAACAACCAACTCATGACCATCTGCCTGATGCTTACCAACAACTAGATGGCTACAGTTGTGAGCACTTATGCTCCAACCCTTGACTCAAAGGAGGAAGTAAAGGAAATTTTCAATGCCAACTTTGAACTCTGTTGTCAAATGTCCCCAGGGAGGAAAAGATAATTCTTCTTGGAGACTTCAATGTCAGGGTTTGTGGAGACCACAAACTTTGGAATGGTGCAATAGGAAGGGAAGGTATATGTCCTGTCCCATCGACAGGGCAGACCCAGCAGAGGTGGAGGCACAGTGGTACACAGTCGGGAAGGAACTGCTGTGACGACATTGATTCCGGACCCCATGATGTCTTCAGGCTTCAGGTTAAATGTGGGTGAGGATCATTCCTGCTGATTGCCATGCACTGTCTGCCCTTGGCTGGTGAATCGGCACATCTTCATGTTGATGGAAAGTGCACAAAATGTACTTTGGATGGAAGATTTTAATATCTACCACCAAGTCTCCCTTTGCAGCAGCACGACTGATCAGGTCAGTTGGATCCTAAAGGTCATAGCTGTTAGACTAGATTTGTGGCGGGTGGTGAAGGAACCAACAAGAGGGAATAACATACTTGACCTCATCCTTATCAACCTGCCAGCTGCAGATGCATCTGTCCATGACACTATCAGTAAGAGTGACCACCGCACAGTCCTTGTAGAGACAAAGTCCCATCTTCACATTGAGAATACCCTCAAACATGGTATGTGGCACTATCACCGTGCCAAATGATACAGACTTTGAACAGATCTAGCAACTCAACACCGGGTATCATGAGACACTGTGGGCCATCAACAACAGTAAAATTATACTCTAGTACAGTCTGCAACCTCATGACCTGGCCTATCCTCCCACTCACAATAACCATCAATCCAAGGGAACCATTCATACTTCAATGGAGAGTCCATCAGGACATGCCAGGAGCAGCACCTGGCATACCTTAAAATGAGGTGCCAACCTGGTGAAGTCACCAAACAGGACTACCTGAATGCCAACCAACATAAGCAACAAGAGATAGAGTTAAATGTCCTATGACCAATGGATCAGAACTAAGTTCTGCAGTCCTGCTACGTTTGATAGACACTTAAACAACTCACTGGGGGAGAAGGCTCGATAAGTAGCCCCAATGATGGAAGACCCCAGCACATCAGTATGAAAGGTAAGGCTGAGCATTTGCAACAATCATCAGCCAGATGTGCCAAGTGGATGATTCACCTTGGTTTCCTTCAATAGTTCCCAGCATTACAGATGTCAGTTCTCCGCCAATTCGATTCACTCCCTGTGATATTAAGAAATGGTTGGAGGCACTGGATACTGCAAAGGCAATGTGCCCTGATGACATTCTGGCAATAGTACTGAAGACTTGCGCTTCAGCATGTCCTTTTCCGAGCCAAACAGTTACAACATTGGCATCCACCTGACAACGTGGAAAGTTGCCCAGGTACGTCCTGGACATAAAAAGCAGGATAGATCCAACCCAGCCAATTATCACCTCACCAGTCTACTCTTGAGCATCAGTAAAATGATAGAAGGCGTCATCAACAGTGCTATCAAGCAGCATCTGCTCAGCAATAACCTGCTCAGTGACGCCCAGTTTGGGTTCTGCCAGGACCACTCAGCTCCTGACCTCATTAAGCCTTGGTTCAAACATGGACAAAAGAGTTGAATTCCAGAGATGAAGTGAGAGTGTCTCAAGGTTGCATTTAACCGAGTATAAGAATCAATGGGTATGAGGGGCAAACTCTCTGCTTGTCAGAGTCATACTTGTCACAGATGAAGATGGTTGTGGGTTGTGGTTGGTCAGTCACCTCAGCTCCAGGATCACTCTGCAGGAATTTCCTTGGCCCAAGCATCTTCAGCTGCTTCATCAATGACCTTCCCTCCATCATAAGCTCAGAAGTGGGGATGTTTGCCAATGATTGCACAATGTTCAGCATCATTTGTGACTACTCAGATACTGAAGCAGTCTATGTTCAAATGCAACAAGATCTGGATAATATCCAGGTTTGGGCTGACAAGTGGCAAAGAGCCAGGCTATGACCATCACCAATAAGAGACAATAAGAGACAATCTAACCATCATCTCTTGACATTCAATGGTGTTACTATCATTGAACCCACCACTGTCAACATCCTGGACATTACTATTCATCAGAAACTCGACTGGACTCACTACATAAACACAATAGCTGCAAGAGCAGATCAGAGGCTTGGAATACTGTGGCGAGTAACATACCACCTGACTCCCAAAGCCTGTCCCCCATCTACAATACACAAGTCAGCAGTGTGATGGAATACCCCCCACTTGCCTGGATGTGTGCACCTCCAACTACATTCAAGAAGATTGACACCATCCAGGACAAAGTAGCCTATTTGATTGGCACGACATTCAAAAGCATCCACTGCCCCAACAACTGAAATTCAGTAGCAGCAGTGTGCACTATCTACAAGATGTACTGCAGAAATTCACCAAAGATCCTAAGACAGCATCTTCCAAACCCACAACCACTTCTATCAAGAAGGACAAGGGCAGCAGATACATGGGAACACCATCATCTTCAAATTCTCCGGCAAGCCATTCACCATCCTGATTTGGAGATATAGCATTGTCACTTGATCAAAGTCCTAGAATTCCCTCCCTAATGGCATTGTGGGTCAACCCACAGCAGGTGGACTGCAGTGGTTGCAGAAGGCATCTCACCACCACCTTCTCAAGGACAACTAGGGATGGGCAATAATGCTGGCCAGCCAGCGATGCCCACATCCCACAAGTAATGAAACAAATAAGTCTTACATCAGTGATAGGGAAATATTTGGAGAAAATTCTTAGGGATAGGATTTTCTTGAATTTGGAAATGATTGGACTTATTTGGGATAGTCAGCATGACTTGATGCAGGGAAGGTCTTGTCTCACAAACTTAATTGATTTTTTTTTGAGAAAATGATGGAGATGATTGAAGAAGGCAGAGCAGTGAATGTTGTCTACATGGACTTTACTACAGCATTTGACAAGGTCTCTCATAGTAGGCTGGTGCAGAAAAATATGTTGGATAGGATTCAAGATAATTAGGCAAAATGGATACAAAATTGTATTGGTTGTAGAAGAGAGAGGGTAGTTGTGGAGATGACTCTGTTTGGAGATCTGTGACCAATAGTGTTCTGCAATGAGCAGTGTGGGATTTTTCTTTTGTTAATATATATAAATGACTGAGATGAAAATGTCAGTGGTCCGATTATTAAGTTTTCAGACTTCATGAAAATCAATGGAGACGTGGATGGTGAGGAAGGTTATGAAAGAATACAGCAATATGAAGATCAGCTGGAATATTGGGCAACATAATGGCAGATGGAGTTTAATCTGGGCAAGTATGAGGTGGTGCATTTTGGGAGGTCAAATGCAGGATGAAAGTACACAGTAAATGGCAGGGCCAATAGGAAAATTAATATACAGAGGGATCTTGGGGTTCAGGTCCATATCTCCCTGAAAGTGAATAAAGTGGTAAAGAAGGTTTATGGCACATTTGTCATCACCCATCAGGGTATTGAGATTAGAAGTTGACAAGTCATGTTGCAGCTGTAGAAGACTTTAGCTTGCCAAATTTGGTGCATGTTGTGCAGTTATGGTCACCATACTATATAAGGATGTGGAAACTTTGGAGAGGGTTTAAAAGAGGATTAACAGGGTGGCATGGTGGCTCAGTGATTAGCACTGCTGCCTCACAGTACCAGGAACCCAGAGTTTGATTCCACCCAATGGCAGCTGCCTGTGTGGAGTTTGCACATTCTCTCCTTGTCTGCGTGGGTTTCCTCCAGCTGGTCTGGTTTCCTTCCACAGTCCAAAGAGATGCACATTAGGTGAATTGTCCATGAAAAACTGCAGGGTTGGGTGTTGGGTCTGAGTTGGCTGCTCTGCAGAGAGTCAGCATGGATTTGATGGGCTGAGTGGCCTGCTTGCATGCTGTAGGAGTTCTATATTGTCTGGATTAGAATGTATTAACTATAAGGAGAGGTTGGACAAACTTGGATTGTTTTTATCAGTGGCTGAAGGACAACCTGATGGATGTATACTAAGTTATGAAATGCAAGGATAGGGTGGATAGTTGGACATCTGACCCCATTTGTTCAGCCTGTTCAGCCATGGAAGAAGTTCATAAATCTGAATTAGCATCATCCTTGTAATGCTCTATGCTCTATGTTCTAAGAGACAGTCAATGATGAACCAGAAGTGTTTTTAGGGCAATCTGGTAGTTTTATGTTCACCAGTGTGTAAAGTGGATTTTAATTACAGATTTAATTTCCTGCATTCAAATTTCTCAGATTCCACATTGGGATTTGAAATCACAATTTCACGTCGATGGTTTATTGGTCTAGAACATTAATCACTGTGCTACTGCACCATTACATTTTTCTCATATCTTCTCTATCTCTCTCCAGGCCTTTCTCTATATCTCCGGGTGAATACTATCCCAGTTTCTCTCACTCTTATCCCACACAGATGTGACTTTTCTTACTGTGACAATCAGACTGGGTTCAAGCTTTGGGAATATTAAATGGTTATTGTGATAACAAGAAACTGTTTGAAAGCCTTGAGGCAGCAGTTTTTGAGCAAGTTGTTGATCTTGAGTTTTAGGTTGTAAACACGCCTGTGAGCATTGCAGCCAATGGCTTCCATTTCATCATAAAAGAGTTGATGAAATGTAACCTTTCTGGAGTTGTACATGTGGCCAGCTCTCAGCCACTCTCACTGAATGTGTTGGGCGTGATGTCTGGGATTTGAAGGATATATTTAAACAAGCAAGAGAGAGGCCATTGAGGTTCAGGTCACAGATGACCATCCATAATGTTTAAAAAAATCTATTTTCTCTGTTACAGTTGGAGTCAGTATCTTGCTTCTGAATATATTTAATCAATGCCTTGAGATATCTGAGTTGTCTTCTGATTTATCTCAAAGTCTTCCTTCAATTGCAGCTTAATCTCTTGTGGTGCAGTGGTAATGTCCCTGTCAGCCAGGAGGCCTGGGCTTATATCCCACCTGCTCCACAGGTGAGTCATAACATAATAAAAAGATGGGGTACTGGGCTAACGGTCGGATACTTGGTAGTGTGGATGAGCAGAGGGATCTTGGTGTCCATGTACACAAATCTTTGAAAGTTGCCACCCAGGTAAATAGTGTGGTGAAGAAGGCATATGGCGTACTGGCTTTTATTGGTAGAGGAATTGAGTTCCGGAGTACTGAGGTCATGTTGCAGTTGTATAAGACTCTGGTGCGGCCACATCTGGAGTATTGTGTGCAATTTTGGTCGCCATACTATAGGAAGGATGTGGAGGCACTGGAACGGGTGCAGAGGAGGTTTACCAGGATGTTGCCTGGTATGGTAGAAAGATCGTATGAGGAAAGGCTGAGGCACTTGGGGTTGTTTTCATTGGAGAAAAGAAGGTTTAGGGGTGACTTGATAGAGGTGTATAAGATGATTAGGGGTTTAGATAGGGTCGACAGTGAGAATCTTTTTCCACGTATGGAGTCAGCTATTACAAGGGGGCATAGCTTTAAATTAAGGTGGGGTAGGTATAGGACAGATGTTAGGGGTGGGTTCTTTACTCAGCGAGTCGTGAGTTCATGGAATGCCCTGCCAGTAGCAGTGGTGGACTCTCCCTCATTATGGGCATTTAAGCGTGCATTGGATAGGCATATGGAGGATAGTGGGCTAGTGTAGGTTAGGTGGGCTTGGATCAGCGCAACATCGAGGGCCGAAGGGCCTGTACTGCGCTGTATTCTTCTATGTTCTATGTTCTATGTTCTATCCCTGAGCAGGTCATCTGGTAAAAAGAAAACACCCATTGACTTCAATCAATGGGTCAAGATGTGATCGTAGCATCTCAACCCTCAGCAGCCTTCAATGTTGTTCAGTGTGGATGTTAAATAAAGTGTTTTACCACCAAAATGATATGCAATCTCTTTAATGAGCACAAATAAATTTAATTGTCAACAAGTTTCTTAACAATCTTGTGAGTGACTACTGCTTGCATCTTCTGCTTCAACTCCATACATATCAACATACAATTTAGGAACTGAACTTCACGTTCCTGACCACCCTAATAACTTTCAAGGAGGAGAAAGTGAGGACTGCAGATGCTGGAGACCAGAGTTGAAAAGTGTGGTGCTGGAAAGACACAGTAGGCCAGGCAGCATCCGAGGAGCAGGAGAATCAACATTTCGGGCATAAGCCCTTCTTCAGCCATTCTCCTGCTCCACGGATGCTGCTTGGCCTACTGTGTTTTCCCAGCACCACACTTTACAACGCTAATAACTTTCAACTCCTTTGTCAGTCAAGAATTGATCTGTATTAAAGGAAAATACTGTAGGTGGTGGAAATCTGAAACAAACACAGAGAGTGCTAGAGACACTCAGCAAGGTCTGGCAGTATCTGTGGAGAGAGAAACAGAGTTGGTATTTTGAATCCAGTTTGATTCTTTTTCAGAAGAATCTATCTACCTCCGCCTTCAAAATACTTAATGACCCCACCTCCAATACTCTCTGGGGAAGAGAGTTCCAAAAACTCATTCTCCCCAAAGATCTCTTATTACTAAACAATGACCCCTAGTTTGAATCTGTCCCAATCTCTCAGTATTGACTCTGTAAGTCTCCTCAGGATTGTATCTGTTTCAGTAAGATCAAACCTCATTCCTCTAAACTCCTATGGATAGAAGCCCTACGTGTCCAAATTGAAATCCTCCTTATGGGATAACCCTCTTAACACAGGTATCAGTTAAATGGACCTTCTTTGAATGGCTCCAATAATTTATATCCTTTCTTATAACTGTACACAATGCTCCTCATTTGGTCTCACCAATTGTAGCAAAGCATCCCCACCATTCCATTCCTCTTGCAGTATGCAACCACTTGCATTCTAATAACTTGCTGGACTTACTAACATTCATGTACCTGGATATCCAGGTCCCTGTATACCTCAGAATTCTATTTAAATGGTGCACTGCTTTTCAATTCTTCCTGTCGAAGTGGACAAACTTCACATTTTTCCACATTATAATCCATCTGTTAATTGTTTGCCAACTGACAAACATGTCTAAATCCCTTTTCAGATTCTTTTGCCCTTTTCACATTTTACTTTCCTACTTACCTTTGTATCATCAGCAAAGTTTGCTGCATCTTTGTCATTAATGTGAATTCTAATTAGCAATGACCTCTCTGGCACTTCAGTTTTCACATTTTGCCAACACCCATTTATGCCCGGTGATTTTTATTAGTTAACCAACTATCCATAAATCTGTTATGTTATCCCAAGATCATCAACTCTCACTTTTCTTAATAATCTTTAATATGGCACCTCATCATTCTGGAATTCTAAGTACACTTGGAGGGACCTTGGGGTACATGTCGATCAGTTTCTCAAGGCAGCAGAACAAGTAGATAAAATGGTTAAGAAGACAGGTGGGGCATTTGCCTTTATTAGCCAAAGCATCGTGTTGAAGAGCACAGAGGTTATGTTGGAACTGTATAAAATTTGGTAAGGCCAGAACTAGAGTATAATGTGTACTTTTGGAATCCATATTACAGGAGGGATGTGAAAATGCTGGAGATAGTGCAGAGGAGATTTAGCAGGATGTTCCCAAGGCTGGACACTTTTAATTATGAGGAGACTGGGATTATGAAAAAACAGAAATTACTGGAAAAACTCAGCATCTAAGGAGAGACAGCAGAGCCAATGTTTTGGGTCAAGTGACCCTTCATCAGAACCTGCACTGGGGTGAAGGAGATTGAGAGGGGACGTGATGGCGATGTATAAAATTATGGTGGATGTAAACAGGAGAACGGTTTCCCCTTGGTGGTATGGATTTACGGTAAGGGGCAGAAAGTTTAGTGAAGGTGTCAGGAAAGGTTTTTTCACTCAGAAGGTGGTGTGAATTCAGAACTTCCTGCCTGTCAGGGTAGTAGTGGCAGAAACCCTCATAACATTTAAGAAGTATTTAGATGTGCACTTGTGATGCCAAGGTTTACAAGGCTATGGGACAAGTGCTGGAAAATTGAATGAGAATAGTTATTTTTGATTGACGTAGACTCTAGGGGCCAGACAACATGTTTCTATGCTGTAAGTATCTATGACTCTGGAACTTAAAAAGAACTTTGCTTTTATTTGCTTGTTACATCATCAAAGAAGTCGAAAAAATTTGTTAAACCTTTAGCAAACCACAGATCTTGGACTGTTGTTTCCTGCTTTCTGTAACTCACTTGCCCTGAATGAAGTGTCACATTTACTATTTTGCAATTTGATGGAACCTTTACAGAATTTTGGAAAATTAAAATGCACCTACTACCTCAGCAGCCACCCTTCTGTTAGGATGAAGTTCATTAGAAACCTGAGGACTTGTCAGCGTTTAATTGTAATAATTGTCTCAGTACCCTTTCCCTAGTGACTTCAATTGTTTTAAGTTTCTCCCTCTCTTCACCTCTTGCTATACAATTATTTCTTGGAATATTATTCATATCCTCTACAGTGAAGACAGCTGAAAATTATCTACATTGCCACTGATCTGTCCTGTAGCCTAATGTCCCATATTGCTGTTATTTAAGTAAAGCTTTATTAAGTTTAAAACACTAGTTTGAGATTCAATCTTCGCTCCGTCAAGATGAATGTGATATTCAATCATAATAATCACTGCTACATATGAATACCTTCACTATGGATTCATTAACTAATCCTGTCTCATTGCAAATTACCAAATCTCAAATAACCTGCTGTTTGGTTGGTTTGAGAACATACTGCTCTAAGAAACTTCCCCAAAGAGTTCTACAAATTCATAAACTATCTTTGCCAATCCAATTTATTCAAAATATATGTAAATTAAAATCACTCATTATTATTGCTTTAACTTTTCCACAAGCCCTCATTATTTCAACCTATATACCACATCCTACAGTATGATTTCTGCATGGGAGTTTATATACCATTCCCATAGGCAACTTCTTACTGTTGCTGATTTCTCTCCAAACTGGTTCAACATCCTGATCCTCAGAATGGAGATCATCTTTCTCTATTGCACCAATGTCTTCCTTAATTGACCGAGGAATCCTTTCACCTTTTCCTAGCATTCTGACCTTCCTAAATGTCTTGTACCCTTCAATATTCAAGTCCTCATCTTTGTCATCTTACAGTCATATCTCTGTAAGGACTATCAGATCATACATATTTATTTCTATTTGTGCTGTGTTCCAGTTTGTTATGAGTGCTGCATACATTCTGATACAGAGCCTTTTTAGTTCTGTAGTTTACCATTTTGTAACCTCTCGCCTTATCTGATGGTGCACTCTTAGATTTGAAATCCCAACTGCATTTGAATCAAATATTTAATCCTCTCATCTAATTTACCCAATGCCAATTTGTTGATGGCTCAGGTAATAATGCAGAAATTATAACGGTTGAGGTTTTGTATATTAAATTTGACCATTGTAACTTATACTTCCTCAAGAGAAGTTTCTTTCCTAGTTCTATATATGTCTTTCATACCTACATGAACCAGGACCATTGGGTCCTTACCCTCTCATTGCAACGCCCTTCTCTAGTCCTGAGCAAATGTCCTGAACCCAGGTACAGGGCAAGCATCACCAGCACTGCAGTGAACTGTGTAGGTATCCCAGCTATGATGTCTTCTATTATTGCAATCTTATTAACTCGCCCCACTTCAATGACTTCCTGTGCCATGGCAACATGGTCAGTTTGCTGATGCATCCTGCAACATTGCTTTCACCAGGATAGACAGTTTTACTAAGATGGCAACTTATCAGGATGGTATATGTGCAGATCACAGCTTGCTCAACGTGATGTTTCTTCAGTGCCTGAGCTCCTCTGCTAAAATTGTTCCCAATTCCTAATCCCAAAAAGTTGTCCTTTTCCAACTGGGGCCCCAAAATGTCAAATTGAAATGATATTGCCCTGTCCCTACACTTTATTTTCCACATCCACCAACTCCTTGATGACTCAGAAAGGGAATGTGTTAATGTGGCTCTGAATGATATTAATGAAAAATGGACCTCCCCCAACCCAGTGTGATCTTTGCAGATAATGCTGCAAACAGTAACCGTGGCAGTAGCTAGTGAGCTGGGAGAGTAGATAATGGGATGGAGAAAGCGTTGAGGCTTAATAATTATACTGATCTGTACAGCTGCAACTGGATGAGGAGTCAAGATTTTTTGAACATAAAGAGGAAGACAATGGAATGCTGGAGCAAGGAAATAAGTGATTGGGCCAACAACAATCATGAGTAATTCTTATATAATTTTAGTAATAGAGGATAATAAATGCAGGCAGAGGGATCCACAATCGATGGTATTAGTTAAATACGCTTAACTGGATTACACTTGTGAGGAATTCCATGGCTTCTATCTAACACCTGCTACACATGTGGTTGTCAGATGCAGGAACAGGACTCTCCTGTTTCATTTGGTTTACTCTAAAGTTGGCAGCACCTTATGTGAGTGATTAAACGCAGCACTGAGGTGTGATTGGAATGTATCGGGATGGTTCAATAGGACACAGTTACTGTGTGAATATTTTACGCTCTGATATAGAACACTAAAAGCTACAGAGACATCAAGCAGACAAGAGAGCAGTGAGATCTGTGTCCTTAGTGTGGAACCAGGAGACACTCACACATCACTCCGCAATTTGGTGATGTTCACGTAGTTGGGGTTTGGTAAAGTACAATTGTCAGTGTGAAGGTTATGTTCCGGGGGCTCCCGAACACCACCCACACCCTCCTGTGTCTCTGTGTACTCTGACTTGCAGATACTGGAAGTGCTGTTACTCTTCTTCAGATCAGCCGTGGATGGGATGTTTGGGCAGCTCTTCACATGTAGGTATTGGGCCTGTTCCTCATTCTCTGTTTCTCGGTGATAGAAGTAGTTAAAGTTGGAGACAATGACGGGCACAGGGAGGGCAATGGTCAACACTCCAGCAATGGCACACAGGGAGCCAACCATCTTGCCCCCTATGGTAATGGGGTACATGTCTCCATACCCCACTGTTGTCATGGACACTACTGCCCACCAGAAGGCATCGGGGATGCTATCAAAGTAGGAAGCTGTTTCATCTGCCTCAGCAAAGTAGACAGCGCTGGAGAAGAGGATGACTCCAATGAAGAGGAAGAAGATGAGGAGACCCAGCTCCCTCATACTGGCTTTCAGGGTCTGCCCAAGGATCTGTAGCCCTTTGGAGTGTCTGGACAGCTTGAAGATCCGAAAGACCCTGACCAAGCGAATGACCCTCAGGATGGCCAGAGACATGGCCTGCTGCCCTTGCTGCTGTCCATTGCCTGCCTGTTGCTGCTGCTCTGCCAGCTCAGTACCCAGGGTGATGAAGTATGGGGTGATGGCCACGATATCAATAATGTTCATTATGTTTCGAAAGAAGCTGGGTTTGCTGGGGGAAGCAAACAACCTTACTAGAAATTCAAAGGAAAACCAGATGATGCAGAGAGTCTCAACGATGAAGAAGGGCTCAGCAAATGTCGGAGTGTGAAAGGGGATTGTGTCATTGTTATATGTTGGTCTCCCTCCAATTGCTTTCTCTTTGTCGTCTCGAAAGGCAGGCAGAGTTTCAAGACAGAAGCTGACGATTGAGATGAGAATGACCATGACAGACACAATGGCGATAACGCGTGCTGGGCCTGAACTCTCAGGGTACTCAAATAACAGCCAGATCTGGCGCTGGAACTCATTCGTGGGTAAAGGCCGCTCCTCCTCCTTAATAAAACCCTCATCCTCTCTGAACATCTCCATCGCCTCCTCCCCCAGCTCATAAAAGCGTATCTCTTCAGAGAAGATATCCAGGGGCACATTGACAGGTCGACGCAGCCTTCCCCCAGACTGGTAGTAATACAGGATAGCATCAAAACTCGGACGGTTCCTATCGAAGAAATATTCATTCCTCAGAGGGTCGAAGTAACCCATCCTCTTCTTAGGATCTCCGAGCAGGGTATCAGGGAACTGAGCCAAGGTCCTGAGCTGAGTCTCAAAGCGAAGACCTGAGATGTTGATCACCACCCTCTCACAACACTCATGGTCCTGCTCTGGCTCATACAGATCCTGAGGCGGAACAGGGAGTGCAGCCAATTCATCCACATTGTCTCCATGGGCCACTGTCATCTTGCTGGAGGCACCAAAACCTTTCTCAATTACAAGCTGCGAGCTGCGAGCGAAGTACCAACTGGAGCTAGGAACTTGTGGTCCCTAGATACGAGGTCCCTGATGCTACAACTACCTGGATTGTGACAAGAGATATCACAGGATTATGGAGCTGGTAGATCCTTAGGTTTATGAATCCTGGAGGAATCAGATTCAAGATATTGGAGAATGCACTGTTGTATCAGTACTGCTGTTACACAGATAGGAATAACGTGATTTGGCTTAATTTCCAAATTTGAGCTTTTCTGTGGCAATTTCAAAGACCATTCTCTGAAAAGATCGCTCCACGAGATTTTGAGAGCTGACGAAATTGCCTCCAACCATATGATATTCTGATAAAATGTGTATTCACACTCAGCTGACTCAGTCTTCAAATCCACAAAGGTTCCAGATCATAGCGAAACAGCAGGATTCCTTGTGTCCTGTGACATAACCTGGAACAACATAGAAAGACAAAAGAATTAATCAGATTAACCCAAACAGGCAGACCAGGCAGTGAGCATAGAAAACAAGCAAGAGAGGGATGGAGCTAGAGGAGAGTAAGGGAGACAGAAGGATGGAGCTCAAGGAGAAGGAGAGAGAGAGAGAGAGAGGGACAGCGCATGAGGAGGGTGAGGGAGAGAGAAGGACAGAGCATGACGAGGGTGAGGGAGAGCGAGAGATGATGTTCAAAGTGAGCGAGAGAGAGGGACAGAGCTTGGAAAGGGTGAGGAAGAGAGAGGGAGTGACAGAGAGGGAGGGAGGTCAAGAAGGGTGAAAGAGATACCATAAGAAATAGGAGAAGAATTAGGCCATTCAGTAATTCGAGTCTGCTCCGCCATTCGATCATGACTGATATATTGCTCTACCCCATTCACCTGCCTTCCCACCCCCCACAACTCTTGATCCCCCTACTAATCAAATACTTATCTATCTCTGTCTTAAATACACTCAAATACTTGTCCTCCAAAACCTTCTGCTGCAATAAGTTCCCCTCTAGCTGAAAGGTTGCTGGACTTCAAGAAACATTAACCACTCAATAGTCAGCCTGATAGGACATCATTCCAGATTTCCTATGTTTCAATTTTGCATTGGGCTGACTCCCTTAACCAAGAACACTTGATGTTGTGAAAGTTAATGCATTACAGTGAAAGGTACTTGAACATACAGCAAATAAATCTCTTTCTGAACAAACTGGACCAGTATATGTAGGAATCAAGAGATACAATGATGAGGTGGGGAATGGAATCATGGTATAAGATCAGCTGAAGTGGCCACATAACCTCTTCATGCTCCTATGTTAAATGCATCCTCCCTTGTTGTTTTATTTTACTTTTCCCTCTGTCCATTCGTCTGCTTTCCACAAGGAAGTTCAGTGGCTTCTTGTTTTTTTTGGCAGCATTCATTCACCTCTGTCCAATAGTCATGTTTGAGGCTCATTGTTGGAAATGCTATTCTTTGAGCGCACCATGGCCCAAGGTTAATTTGATCAGGTGAGCTTTAATTATCCCAACACCCAACCCAAAAAATAGGGAATTTTCTCAATGTCCTGGCCAACATTCCTCCCTCATCTAGTGCAGATCATTCAGCGGAGAGCTAGCTATTGGTGAAATGTGGGATATCAGATGACTGCCATATTTACAACATCAAACTGTGGTGTCCAATCTTTCAGAAATTCCGAAGAGAATGAGTTTTGAATTAACAATCCTTCCTGGACCACTGGTTCACTGGTTTCCTGGGGTATGAGGGCCTTCCAATCTTAACAGGATTCCTGAAGAAGGGCTCATGCCCGAAACGTCGATTCTCCTGCTCCTTGGATGCTGCCTGACCTGCTCCGCTTTTCCAGCAACACATTTTCAGTTCCAATCTTAACAGCAGTCTACAGGCCTGAGACATTATTATATTTAAACAAAGAAAAAGCCACTCACAGCTCAGATGTAACCACTTACACTTGACTGATTTAACTAGGAAAACCTAGTCTTTCGCTGATGGACAGGATTTACAGGATTTCACAAAGTTACCCAATGAATATTGCTCATTGAATCAGTCTGAGACTCTTCTCCCTGTCAATAATGTGCCAGAAAAATAGAAGTAAGGTGGGACTTGTCACACATTGACAGTGCCAAACCTGTCAGAAGATGTTGAAATACATTCACTATTACAATTGGAACTGGGCTTTTTATTGATTTTGTTTTCTGAGTTTGTGTTTCTCACTGCATTCTCATTTAAAAAAAACTTCAAAGTCAGATTTTATGATGCCAGTCACATTTTCACAGTTCTCCTCTCTTTTCTAACTTGTTCCTCTCTTTCATCTGAGTTAATGAGTCACCAGTTTCCTTGCCCACATTAAATCAGGATATACTTGGGCCATGAATTCGTACCAAGGGCATACACATGATTATTACACTATAACACTGCAGCAGATAGCTGCAGATATCAAATGGCAAGTGGCAAGCAGATATCAGTCAGCCCCCTTCAGGCACTAACTACATGGCATTGGGGCGTGCTGTTTGGGGGGTTGGGGGGTGGTGGTGGGGGGTGGGTGTTGCATACTCTGCTCAGTGGAATCAGAGTGGTAGCAGAGACATCAGAAATGTGGCAGAGTCATTATCTCACTCTCATTCAATTTCTCATTTCCCTCTGGCCTTCTAGAGGATGGTGGACCTATCTGATTATATCAGAGACTTGGTATCCGTAGAACTCTCTTCCATTTTGATTACTTACTGGAGCAAGTGTATATTGGGATGCCTCCAATGAATTAGCACGATTGAGTTCATTCTCTGGGGTCAGTAAGTTTGGCTGTGTAGCTTCCGACCCCACAATACATACCTCAGGTAATCCCTCTCTCCACAACTGGATCGACATTTCACCCAGCCATGTGATGACTAATCAAGTTGAGCATCTCACTATGTGTATACTAATGAGGCAGGCCTTCCATTTGAGCACCTGATTGGTCAACACCCAAAATTAAACACCCTCCTCCCACAAGGTACATTTCCTCCCCTCCATCATTATGTCAGAAGTGGGGATTTTTGCTAGTGCTTGCATAATGTTCAGCATCATCTGTGACTTCTCAGTTACTGAAGCAGTCCAGGTCCCAATGCAACAACACCTGGACAATTTGGGCTGACAAGTGGCAAGTAAGATTTGTGCCACACAAATGTCAGGCAATGACTATCTCCAACAAAAGAGAATCTAACCATTACCTCTTGACATCCAACCGTGATACTATCACTGAATTCCCCCATTATCAACATTGGGAGCATCCCAATGCATACTTGATCCTGTAAGTAGTTAAAATGGAATGAAATTCTATGGATATCAAAGTCTCTATCAACATCCTGGATATACCATTGACCAGAAACTGAACTGGTCTAGCCATATTCATATTGTGGCTACAAGACTCTGTCAGAGGGAATAAATACTTCAGCAAGTAACTCACTTCCTGACTCCCCAGAGCAAGTTCCCCATCTACAAGAGAAAAGTTTAGAGAGTGATGGAATACTCCTCACTTGGCTGAATGGGCATAGCCCCCAAAACTCATGAAGCTTGACAAAATCCAGGACAAAGCAGTCCACTTGATTGGCACCACATCCACAAATATCCACTTCGTCCACCATTGACACTTAGTAACAGCAATGTATACAATCTACAAGACTCAGTGAAAGAATTCATGAAGGTTTTTCAACAGCACCTCCCAAACTCATGACATTGAGGATAAAGGCAGCAAATACTTTGGAACAACACACCTGCAACTTTCCCTCCAAGTCACTCACCACCCTGACTTGCAAATATATTGCCTTTCCTTCACTGTCGCTGAGTCAAAATCCTGGAATTCCCTCCCTGACAGCATTTTGGGTCTACCCACAGCACATGGACTGCAGTAGTTTAAGAAGGCAGCTCACCCCACCATCTCAAGGGCTCTTAGGGACAGGCAGTAACTGTGGGCGCAGCATTCATTTCCTGTGAATGAATGCAAAACTATATTTGTTAATAAATGGCTGAGGCTAATTGTTCTTGGAACCATATCACAGGTCAATTAGAGATCAATCTGCCTTTTCTCAAACAAATGTCTGTGTGTCCTGAGATAATGAGGACCCATATCTGTTGTGAGGAATGTCACTCTGTGTGAAAGTAACTGTCTTTTTTTAAATTTTTCTGTGTAAAGCATCAAATTTCACATGAAGCAGTGGAATTATGTTATGTTCTTTGGGCCATATATTTTCTACACATTATTAGATACCACCATGAGATATCATGACTCAAGATGATATTGAGTGGGACTGTGATTCTCAGTTGGGATGGAGCCCAGGAAGGCGAGAGAGAGAGAAACGGAACTTGAGCAGGGTCAACCCATTGAAATTGCATTGTACAAGAGAAGGCCATTTGGCACAAGGAGATGTTCAGACTAATCCCCCCCTTTCCAGCTCTTGGTTTGTTACCTGCAAGTTCCAGTACTTCAACTATATTTTCAACTGTAAAACAAACATTTTGAGGTCTCTGCCTCTCCCAGCTAGCCTTTCAGGCTGTGAGTTCCTGATCCCCATTGCCTTTAGGGTAAAAAACAGCCCCCTCAAATTCCCATTGAAACTTCTACCCCTTAACCTAAATCTATGCCCCTGGTTATAGAATCCTCAGCCAAGGGGAATATGGAAATGTAGAAGATAGGAGCAGGAGTAGGCCATTAGACCTCTTGAGCCTGCTCCACCATTTAATACAATGATAGGTGATCATCAAGTTCAATACCCTAATCAAACTTTGTGAGAAGATTTGTAGCTCAGGCGCTGTTGTGGTTGTGTTCACCGAGCAACACAAATTCCCAGCTTGGCGAACAGAACCACAACATCAATACCCTAATGCTGTGCTCCCCTGAAATCCCTTGATCCCTATGGCCACAAGAACTATAGCTACCTCCTTCTAGAAAATACATCATGTTTCGGCTTCAATCATTTTCTATGATGGTGAATTCCACAGGGTCACCACTCTTTGGGTTGAAGAAATTTCTCCTCAACTCAGTCCTAAAAGATTTACCCCTTATCCTGAAAATATGATCCCTGATGCTGGACTCCCCCACCGTTGTGTCTAATCTGTCTAATTTTAGTTTCAATGAGAGACCCCCTCATTCTTCTAAACTCCACTGAATTCAATCCTAACTGATTCAATCTTTTCTCATGTGTCAGTCCTGCCATCCCAGGAATCAAGTGAGTAAACCTTTGATTCTTCCTCAGAAAAGAAAAACAAAATTGGAGAACCTTCTCGTCTACTCAAAATTTGATCCATTTCATTTTGGTCTCCCCTCCATCCCCTCTGTTGCAAGAAAAGAACCTTAAACTATCAAATCCTTCCTCATAACTAAAATTCTCCATGGCATGCAACATCCCCCCCTCTCTCTCGTGCAAGCACATCATTCCTCTGGGTATTAGGCAGAGAGCAGAGCTGGTAGTCAGTGTGTTGGGCTGGGCTTGATTGGCCTGTGGGAAATGACAGACTCCGTTGTTCATTTGTAATTGTTACTTGAACCATGTGTAACTTGCTCAAGTATTACTGAAGTGATCAGGAAGTATGCAAGGCTGACCAGCGATAAAGAGTTTAAGAAATTGCCTAACACTAACTTAGGTTCGTTTTTTGACAGTACTCATTTGAGAAAAGAATTAAGTCATTCCATGGTCAGTTTATGCTGGATGAATGGAGGTGTTGCCCGGAGTATGAGACTAATTGTGCACATAGGACAGAGACTTGAGTTTGGAAATCTCTGGGAAAAGAAAGAGCGGTGAAATGAAATCTGTGTAACTTAGGAATTTGAGTGGTTGACATAATTGATGCAATGTGACACGGTCTCCGAAATGTAACTGCAGTGGCCAGAGTGGCATTGTGAGCTGAGGACACGGCACATAATAAGCTGCTGAGATGACAATAAATTGTGAATTGGAATGTTGCAATTAGATGTGTCAAGAAAAATGAAATGAAAAGTACTGAGGGGAAGTGAAAGTTTCCCTGTTTAATTCCCTTGAAGGTTCTCCTGACTGTGTGTTTGATTGTTGTGACTGCAGCGCCATCCTTTGTACATAGAGCTCGAAGCCGTTTAACCCTTTGGCGGTCTCATTTTTCATGTGATTTGAGGATAGGCTGTCCTCTATTTACCTTCAGTATACGTCATCTTGTTTTTTTTTTGGGAAATTTTAATTTGTTTTATCTGAATCAGTTGCAGAAGAAAATTAAGCACTTTTGAATTCATAACCCATGATGGAAATTAATATTTCAACATTGCATGAAGGTGCAGTTGGTGAGTCTGTTCATTTGAACTTGAGAGTGTGTATCAAGAACAAGGATAAAAAAAGACACATTTGGATTTGGTTTGGCTTTTGTGCAACAGTGAAAGACATTGAAGAGATTGTTTTATAAAAATAATCCTTTCCTTTCTTAGTTCATTGCAATTCATGATAGTGCACAAGTGCTGGCCTTACAGATGAAAATAATTAAATAACCCTATTTGCTTGAATATTTGGTTGAAATCAAATTTGTTATTTTTGAAATTCTTTACAGATCATTACGTCAGATTTTGAGGAGGTAGGGAGGAAATTCAAAGTAGAATCTCAAGAATAGTAACCTTTAAATTACTTCCATTGCTCGCGAGAGTAGAAATAGAAAGACAAGGATGATTAATATGTACCTTGAAGGATAGTGCAGAAGGGAAGGTTTCAAACCCTTGGGACACTGGGATCAGATCTGTTCATGTGCTACATTTTCAAGCATGCTCAGACATCTGACTATACTTTTGCAATGTTATAAACTTCTTTTAATAAAAAACTATCCTTAACCTCTTTTGGAAGAGCAATATCTCTACGGAAGCATCTGTTCCAGAAAGCTTTTGCTTTTCAAAGGAATGGATATTTACTGAACACATTTGGAAGTTTTCTTTAAACATTTGCCACTACTCCATATTGTCATACCTTTCAGCTAATTGATCCAGTCAATCTAAGACAGCTCTCTCCTCATGCTAAGGTAGTCGATTTTGTTTCCATTTAAAATTCTTGTTTGTAATTGGAGTGAGTTGTTTTCAAATTTTATGTGGAATTCAATTGCACTATGACTGCATTTTTCCCAGAGGATCTTTCAATACGACCTGACTAATTAATCCTACACACTAATTGATCCCTCTGCGGATTATCATCTTGATGTGGTAGAGAGGCTTGCGTGCTCCAGTGATCCCTTGAGCAATACTGAGGGGAACTCCTTGCTCCAAGCAAGTCCACCTATGTTGGCAAGATCATGGGCAAGTGTCAGGCAAAGTGCTTAAAAGTCCTCAGTGCCATAACAGACAAAGACTGTGCATCTTACTGGCTGCAACGGAGGAAGGCAGATGTCATGGCAAGCTGGTCCTGGTTATCAAGTCTCAACACTTGACCACAATCTGACCACTTATTCCTCAAGACGGATAGTGATGGTACCTCAAGGTACCATTTCTAATGAAATTATGTGGAGGCTTCTAGCAAATCCTTGATTTCATCCTCACCAATTTCCCTGCCACAGATACATCTGCCCATGACAGTGTCCATAAAAGTGACCACTACACATCCTTGTGGAGGTGAAATCCCACCTTCAAGTTAAGGATGGCTTCCATCATGTTGTGTGGCACTTTCATTGTGCTAAATGGAACAGACTTTAAGAAGGTCTAGCAACTTAAAATTGGGCTTCCATGAGGTCCTGTGGGCCATAAGCAGCAGCAACATTGCACTCCAGCACAACCTGCAACCACATGGATTGGAATATTCCCCCTCAAGCATTACCATCAACCCAGGAGATAAACCCAGGTTCAACGGAGAGTGCAGGAGGGAATGCCAGGAGCAGCACCAAGCATACTTAAAAATGAAGGGGTCAACCTGATGAAGCTACAAAATGAGACTACTCAATAAAGAGCATTTGCAGCAAATAATAAACAGAGTTAAGTGATTCCACAAATGATGGATCAGATTGACCCTTGCAGTCCTGCCACATCCAGTTGTGAATGCTGGAGGGAAGACAATGGCTTGCTGGCATTATCACTGGACAGAGATCCAGGTACTGTTCTGGGGATCCGGGTTTGAATCCCACAACCTTAGATGGAGGAATTTGAATTCAATAAAAATCTGGAATTAAGTGTCTAAAGATGACCATGAATCCACTTTGGAAAATTCCACCTGGTTCCCAAATGTTCTTTAGAGAAGGAAACTGCCATCCTTACCTGGCCTGGCCTACATGTGACTCCAGACCCACAAAAAAGTGCTTGACTCTTAATTGCCCTCTGGGCAGTTAGGGATGGGCAATAAATGCTAGTCTAGTCAGTGACACCCAAATCCTGTGAATGAATAAAAATAAGTCAACAATTAAGCAAACCACTTGAGGAGGAGGCTCCACAAATGTCCCCATTCTCAATGATGGAAGAGCCGAACACATCAGTGCAAAAGATAAGGCTTAAACCTTCGCAGCAATCTGCAACCAAAAGTGACAAGTGGATGATCCATCTCGGCCTCCTCCAGAGATCCTCAGCATTACAAATACCAGTCTTCAGCCACTTCAATCCCCTCCAAATGATGTTAGGAAACAGTTGGAGGCACTGGATACTGCAAGGGCTATCGGCCCTGACAACATTTGTCAGTAGCATTGAAGACTTGTGCTCCAGAACTTGCTGCTGCTACTAGACTGGAATCCACCTGACCAGAGGAAAAATTGCCCAGGTATGTCCGTTCCATAAAAAGCAGAACAAATCTAACCCAGCCAATTATTGCCCCATCAGTCTGCTCTTGATCATCAGTAAAGTGATGAGGTATTATCAATAATGTTATCAAGCAATATCTGTTTAGCAATAACCTGCTCAGTAACACCCAGTATAGATTCTCCCAGGGTCACTCAGCTCCTGACCACATTACAGCCTTGGTTCAAACATGGACAAAAGAGCTGAATTCCAAAGGTGAGGTGAGAGTGATAGCCCTTCACATAAAGGCTACATTTGACCAAGTATGGCATTAAAAAGCATCTTTGCAAAACTGGAATCAATGGGTATCAGGGAGAAAATTATCTGCTTGGATTCACACCTGGCACCATAGTCAGTCAGTCATCTCAGCTTCAGGACATCTCTGTAGGTGCTTGTCAGATTAGAATCTTCCGCCCAACCATCTTCAGCTGCTTCCCTCAATCATGAGGGAAAAGGGGAATGTTTACTAATGATTGCACAATATTCAGCACCGTTCATGACTCCTCAGATAATGAAACAGTCCATGTCCAAATGCAACAAGACCTGGACAATATCCAGGTTTGGACTCACAAGTCTTAGGAAAACTGGAATCAATGGATATTGGGGGCAAACTCTTTGGTCATTGGAGTCAGTCCTGACACATAGGAAGATGCTCGTGGTTGTTGGAGGGCAGTCATCGCAGCTCCAGGACATCTCTGCAGCAGTTTCTCAATTTGTTTCCTAGGCCCAACCATTTTCAGCTGCTTCATCATTGATGTTCCCTCCATCATAAGGTCAGAAGTCGGGATGTTTGCCAATGATTGCACAGTGTTCATCACCATTTGCAATTCCTCAGATACTGAAGCAGCCCATGTTAAAATCCAACAAGATCTGGACAATATCCAGGCTTGGACTAAAAAGTGGCAAGTAACATTTGCACCATACAAAGGCCAGGCTATGGCCATTACCAATAAGAGACACTCTAACCACTGTTCCATGACATTCAATGGTGTTACCATCATTGAATACCCTATATCAACATCCTGGGGATTATCACTGACCAGAAACTCAACAGGACTCACCACATAAACACACCACATACAACAGCAGGTCAGAGGCTAGAAGTACTGTGACAAGTTACTCACCCCCTGACTCCCAAAGTCTGTCCACCATCTCCAAGGCACAAGTTACGCTCATAGTAATAGTCATTGAGTCATACAGCCTGGAAACAGACCCTTCGGTCCAACTAGTCCACACCGACCATGTTCCAAAACTAAACCCGTCCTACTTGCCTGGATGAGTTGCAGATCCAACAACACTCAAGAAGCTTGACACCATCCAGGTCAAAGCAGCTCGCTTGATTGGCACCATATCCACAAGCAGACTTCCTCCACCATCGACACTGAATTGCAGTAGTGACTACAATCTACAAGATGCAATGCACAAATTCACCAAAGATCCTTAGAAAGCACCTTCCAAACCCATGACCACTTCCGTCTAGAAGGATAAGGGCAGTACATATATGGGACAACCACCACCTTCAAGTTCCCCTCCAAACCACTCACCATCCTGACTTGGAAATATATCGCCGTTCCTTCACTGTCACTGGGTCAAAATCCGGGAATTGCCTCCCTAATGGCAGGAGGACTACAGCAGTTCAAGAAGGTAGCTCACCACCACCTTCTCAAGGCCAACAAAGGACAGGCAATAAATGCTGGCCAGCCAGCAACGCCCGCATGCCACAAATGAATAAATTGAGAAAGTGCCAACTAACATTCATACCACACATCCTACCACACCAGGCAGTAACAATTTTGAACAAGAGAGAATGTAATCATTGCTTTGTGGCATTCCCATCACTAATTCTCCCACAATCAATATCCTGGGGGTTACCATTTACCAGAAACTAAACTGGACTAGCCCTACCAGTTTTGTGGCTACAAGAGTAGGTCAGCAGATGGAAATCCAGCAGTGACTAACTCAGACCCTGACTCCCCAAAACTTGTCCATCATCTACAAGAAAGAGAGGTAACCCTGACCTGACAGTAAAAAAAATGACAAAAGGACAAGTTTAAGAATAACAATAATAACATTTTATAGCTATGTGAACAAGAGCCATATCATTTTCTTTTAGTCACTTGTGAGATGTGGACGTCACTGCTGGCCAGGATTTTTTGCCTATCCCTAGTCACCCTTGAGATGGTTGTGGTGAGTTGCCTTCTTGAATCGCTGCAGTCCACGTGCTGTAGGTTAACCCATAATGGTGGACAGGCTTTGGGGAGTCAGGACGTGAGTTACTCGTTGCAAGATTCCTGGCCTCTGACCTGCTCTTGTAACTACAGTTCTGCTATGACTAGTCTAGTTCAATTTTTGAGCAATGGTAATACCCAGGACGTTGACAGTGGGGGAATTCAGTGATGTGATACCATTGAATGCCAAAGAACAATGATTATATAGTTCTTATGGGAATGGTTATTGCCTGGCAGTTGTGTTGCATGAATATTATTTGCCACTTGTCAGCTAAGGTTGAAAGTAAATTAACAGGGGGATTCACACCAGCACATAGTGGAAAAGACAAATAAAGTACACAAAGGAGTGAGAGGTTTGGATAATAGAGGAGAAAGCGGTACCATATTAGATAGGAACAGATTAAAGATGACATAGAAATTCAAATACTAGCAGTACCTATTAGAAGCAAAGAGGGTGAATATGTGTGGAATTTAGAGAAATGTTGGAATACTTCAGGAATGGTGCTTACTAACAAGGAGAGTGCACTGGGTTGTGAGCCTGATTTGAAACTGAATGTGCAACTTTCTGGCTTCCATGTAAAGTTGCACCCAACAAAGTCAGAACTGAAGGAGATGGGGTAAATAATAGGGAATGTGATGATGTGATGGACCGAACTGAATGATAAACATAGAAAACGAAGGTGAACTGCCTTTTGTTCTTTACAATAATGTTGATGCTTCAAACAGATCCAGAAACATCTGAGGCATTAAACCAATACATCTGAGAGCAAATTTAATTCACAAGATGCATTAGAAAGGAAAGGATCATATGGAATGAAAAACTCTGGGGAAGTAGTAATGATGGTAACGCAGAAAGAAAGACAAGTAAAACTTGTAAATGATACATCTTTTATATATCTGACTCATCTTGTATACCTCAAAATGGAATTCCAATACAGCCAGTACATTCATTTAATCCCTCCAGGAAGACAGTGCTTACAAACAATCAAACTATTACTGTTCATCCATCATGATTAGTTGGAACTAATGACAATATTTTGGATTCTAAGTAAATTGTACTTCAAATGCTCATATGCTCTGTGACAAAGGTTTTCAGGAACAGAATGCAGTTGACCAAGGCCTTCATACATTATGACACGTGACTGAGCTATCACAGGCACAAGCCAATTTTCATTGGATATTTTGGTTTTATCAGAGGGGTCTAGTGAACGGAGAGCCAGAATAATTACAGGGCATGCAAGAAAAGCCACAAGCAAGTTTAAAATGTTTAGAATGTTCGGGATGATTGGCAGAACAAATATGCAGATAGCAGCATGTGTTTAAGGAATAAGAAAGTCCAGTGTCATGGTAGGTGATTCTTATATAGACAGTGATCATATAACAGAGACAGACTGGTCACACAAGAGGGAAAGATGGCAGTAACTGTTTTTACACACACAATAGTGAAAGGATAGCTCATAGCCTGAATAAAAAAAGGCAATGGCTGTAGAACAGTTTGGGGTCAGGACTCAGAGTTGAAGTCCTCAGCTTTTGGTGGCTATTAGGAAACTTGAGGAAAAGTTGCATGTTGTGACATGCAAAACAAATGGATTTCAATAGTTGGGGAGCATTTGCAGTTGATTCTGAGGATAACATAATGGATCTGAACAAGTGATCGAAGATGTGTCTTAGGAGCTTTCAAAGAATCCCCACTGTGCGGAAGTAGGCCATTTGGTCCATCGAGCAGAAAGTGAGGACTGCAGATGCTGGAGATCAGAGCTGAAAATGTTTTGCTGGAAAAGCGCAGCTGGTCAGGCAGCATCCAAGGAGCAGGAGAATCGACATTTCGGGCACGAGCCCTTCTTCAGGAATGACCATTTGGTCTATCAAGTCTACATCGACCTCTGAAGATCATCCTACCCAGGCCTTCCTCCTACTTTGTAACCCTGCATTTCCTGTAGTTAACCAGCTAACCTACACATCCCTGGACACCATGGGCAACTTTTAATGGCTAATACACCCACCCTCCACATCTTTGGACTGTGGGAGGAAACTCACGCAGGCACAGGGAGAACATGTAAACTCTACATAGACAGTAGCCTGAGGCTGGAATTGAATCCAGGTTCCTGTTGTTGTGAGGCAGCAGTGCTAACCACTGGACCACTATGCTACTCCTTAAGCAGGTTAATTGTGAGTGGTTTTAAAGAGTGGTACAAATGTTAGAATGGACTCTTTCACAATTGAAAATATAATTTTAGAAAAATGTTTCACTTTTTTTTCAGCACATATTCATGGAAATGTGGCTCAGTCAACATAATGGCTGCATTCTCCTATGACACTTTTTAGAATGAAATGTTTATGAAACAAATGCAGAAGGAAGACTATAGACTTGAAACAAAAGCATTTATAAATATAAATGATGTTGACAGTCCAGGTTGCATCTTTGAGACCTATTATGTTGATAATGTTCTATAATGTTTTATTTACATAATAATGTTTTATTGGTTTAAAGGGCAACATTCAAGCATCTGAATTATGCATGTTTTTGAAGGGATGATCCTGCAAACTTTGAGACATTTGGTAAGATCGGAGTAGCATTTAAAATTAAGAGTCAGATATTTAGGGCCTTTAAGTATATTGCTTTCATATTAAACAGTGAAAGTCCAGAATAATATGAAAGCAACACTGTTTCAGGAGTGTTCCTGCCACCATGGTTAACCAGACCAGGCCATTAAGAACACAGCTGTTATATCTCAAGAAGAGTCAGAGCAGTTGTGAACTTTTCATTGGAAAAAGACAGCAGGTCAGTGTTAATGTTCATAGAATCTCTACACACCAGAAAGAGGCCATTTGGCCCACTGAGTCTGCATTTACCCTCCAAAGATCATCCCACCCAGATCCAGCCCTTCACAGTATTCCCATAACCCCACATTTTTCATAACTAAGCTACCTAGCCTGCACAACATGGGGCAATTTAGCATGGCCAATCTACCTAACCTGCAAAATTTTGGACTGTGGAGGAAATGAGACCATCTGGCAGAAACAGGGAGAACAGGCAGTCACCAAATCTGGGTCTCTGGCACTGCAAGGTAGCAGTGCTAACTACTGAGCCATTAGGCCACTCAGACACTGGATTAACATTTCATCATCTACCATGGTGGAATTCAAACCCAAGTCCCATACTTTATCTGATGAGGTCATATTGGACTCAAAGCATGAACTCTGTTTTCTCACCAACATGATGTTGAGTTTCTCCAGCATTATTTCATTTTGAGCTTTGATTGATTAGCTGAACTGTCTGTGCACCCAAACTAATCCAGGTTTAGATATCTTGAGTTAAATAATACAATGGAACACTCTAAAGTGGAGAAAACTTTAGATAGTTTCTTAAAAAATCATTTCAGGGATGTTGGTATCATCGGCTGGGCCAGTATTTATTGCACGAACCTAGTTGCCATGAAAGGGCAGTGGTGAGATACCCCTTGAACCACATGTAAACCCACAATGCCGTTAGGGGAGGGAGTTCCACCAAAGTAATAGTGATATATAGTTTCAAGTCAGGCAAAACGGTGGCTCAATGGTTAGCACTGTTGCCTCATAGTGCCAGTGACCTGGATTTGATTCTACCCTTGGGTGACTGTCTGTTTGGAGTTTGTACATTCTCCCTGCATTTGCGTGGGTTTCCTATGGGTGCTCTGGTTTCCTTCCACAGTCCAAAGACGTGCAGGTTAGGCGGAATGGTAATGGGAAATGCAAGGTTACAGGGATAGGAGAGGGGTCTGGACTGAGTGGGATGCTCTTCGGAAGGTTGGAATGGACTTGATGGGCCAAATGGCCTGATACCATACTATTAAGTCGGGATGGCGAGTGGCTCGATGGGGAACTTGCAGGTGGTGGTTTGCCATGTTTCTACTGCCTTGCATCTCTGGATGGTAGGCGTTGTGAGTTTGAACAGGGCTGTTGAAGGAACTTTGGTGAATTGCTGCAGTTCATCTTGTAGATGGTATGCACTGTTGCCACTGTGTGTTGGTAAATATCCAAGGTGGTAGATCCTTGTGCCAAACATGTGACTTTTTTGTCTAGGATGCTGATGACTTCTTGAGTTTTGTTGGAACTCTATTATCCAGGCAAGTGGACAGTCATAAATTCAGACAGAAACAGGTCCTTCGGTCCACTACATCTACGCTAATCAACAAACACCAAACCAGTCTAATCCCATTAGTCCATAGCCAACTATGCCCTGGCATTTTAAGTGCCCATCCAGTGACCTCCATCAATCTGTCAGACAACATGTTCCATCTTTCTGCCACTGTCTGGATGAAAATTGTTTTTCTCAGATCTCCTCCAAACTAGTTGTTTCTCATCTTAAATTTATGTCGTCTGGTCTTGGAAATATCTGCCATGGGGAAAGGTTTCTCATGATCTAACCTGCCTGTTCCTTTCCGAATTTTGTCTACCACAATCAGATCCCTCTCAGCCTCTTCTGCTTCAAGGAAAAAAAACCCAGCTGAGCCAGTGTCTCCTCATAACTGAGACTTTCCATCCCAGGCAACATCATGGTGAATCTGCTCTGCACCCTCTCCAGTGTAATCAAGTCCTTTTGGCAACCAGAACAACACACACAGTTCCATTTGTGGTCTAACCAATGTTTAATAAAATTGTAAAAGACTTCCTTGCTCCTATATTCTATGCCCTGCATAATAAAGGCAAGCATCCTGTATGCCTTCTTTACCATCCTGTCTATCTGTGCTGACACCTTCAGGGATCTACAGACTCATACACCGAGGTTCCTTTGTTCATCAGAAGTCCTGAGGAACCTACCATTCATTGTGTATTCCCTTATTAGACCTCCAAAAACACATCATCTCCCATTTATCTAGATTAAATTCCATCTGCCATTGCTCTGTCCAATTTACCAGCTGATCAATATCAGACTGTAGCCTGATCCTCCTCACTCTCAACAATACTGCCAATTTTTGAGTCATTTCTAAACTTACTAATTCTACATTCACATCTAAGTTGTTAGTATACATTAAAAACAGCAAGGGTCCAGCATCAATCTTGTGGTACATCACTGGTCAAAGGCTTTCAATCACAAAACATCTCTCCATCATCACCTTTTGTCTCCTAATTGTTAGCCATTTTTGGATCCAGTTTGCCACCTTGTCTTGTATCCCATTGGCTCTTACCATTCAGACCAGTCTTCCATGCAGGATCTTGTCAAAGGCCTTACTGAAGTCCATGTAAACCACATCAACTGCACTACCCTCCTCAATATATTTAGTCACCTTTTCAAAAAACTCAAATTATTTAGATGACATCTCCCTCCTACAAATCCATGTTGACTATCCTTGATCAGTGCCTGCCTTTCCAAGTATGATTAATCTTGTCCATCTGAATTTTCCAAATATTTCCCTACCATTGATGTCAGACTAACTCATCTGCAATTACCGGGCCTATTTCTGCTGAACTATAGTAGCTATTCTCCAGTCACCTGGCACTTGATCATGGCCAGCAAAATATTAAATATTTCTTCTGCCAGAGCCACAGCAATCTCCTCCTCTTCCTTCCATAGCAGCATGGGATACATCTCATCAAGCCCTTGGGATTTATGAAATGAAAACAGGAAGAACTGCGGATGCTGGAAATCAGAAACAAAAACAGAAATTGCTGGAAAGGCTCAGCAGGTCTGGCAGTGTCTGCGGAAAGAAATTGGAGTTAACTTTTCAGGTTCAGCGACCCTTCTTGAGAACTCTTGAGATTTATGCACGTTTATGACTGCTAAAACATCTCATCCCTCCTCCTGATTGATCTTAACGCATTTTAGAACTTCACCATCCAGCTGAAATCCTAGCTACAATGTCCTTCTCCTTTGTGAATACAGAAGAGAAATATGCATTTAAGACCTCACCCAAGTCATCTGGCTCTATGCAGAGAATACCCCTTCAATCTCTAATTGGTCCCACTTTTTCCCTGGTAATCTCTTACTCTTGATATACTTATAAACAGCCTTGTGTTTTTCCTTAATCCTGACCTCCAAAGATATTTTGTGGCTCCACTTTGCCCTCCGAATTTCTTTTTTAAGCAACTTTCTACACTCTCTATACTTCTGAATCGCCTCCCCTGTTTTTAATGCACTTTTCCTGACATATGCTTCCTCTTTTTCTTCATCAATCTGTCAATATCCTTTTACGTTCAGGGTTCCTTTGCTTCCCTTGCCTTCACTCGGAGGAACTCACTGGCCTGAATTCTCACTAGACTACTTTTAAAAGGATTCCACTTTCCAACAGATTCCCAACTTGCGCCTTGTGTCAGATAGGCTTTGGGAGACAGGAGGTGAGTAACTTGTCATAGAATTCCTAATCACTGATCTGTGGTTTTCATTATGATATTTATATGGACAGCCCAATAAGTTTCTAGACAACAGTAAACCTCAGGATGTTGATAGTATGGGATTCAGCAATGATAATGCTTTTGAATATCATGGGAAGGTGATTAGATTCTTGTTGGAGATGGTCATTGTCTGGCACTTGTGGGTGAACCTAAGGCGTGGATCGGTACCTGGGACTACGATGTTGTGGCCATCACGGAAACGTGGATAGAAGAGGGACAGGAATGGTTGTTGGAGGTTCCTGGTTACAGATGTTTCAGTAAGATTAAGGAGGGTGGTAAAAAAGGAGG
>NC_057735.1:50593741-50606398 GCF_004010195.1 Chiloscyllium plagiosum
GGCCTTTTCTCGTTGGAACGGTGAAGGATGAGGGGTGACTTGATAGAGGTTTATAAGATGATCAGAGGAATAGGTAGAGTAGACAGTCAGAAACTTTTTCCCCGGGCACAACCGAGTGTTACAAGGGGACATAAATTTACGGTGAAGGGTGGAAGGTATAGGGGAGATGTCAGGGGTGGGTTCTTTACCCAGAGAGTGGTGGGGGCATGGAATGCGCTGCCTGTGGGAGTGGTAGAGTCAGAATCTTTGGTGACCTTTAAGCGGCAATTGGATCGGTACATGGATGAGTGCTTAAGCTAGGACAAATGTCCGGCACAACATCGTGGGCCGAAGGGCCTGTTCTGTGCTGTATTGTTCTATGTTCTATGTTCTAAAATGTGTTACTCCTTATTTATCAATCCAAGTTCGAATGTTGTCTTGGTCTTGCTGCATTTAGACCCAGGCTTCTTCAATATGGCAAAAATATGGCTGCCATGAATATTGAAATTATCAGTTGAACATCTCCATTTCTGACCTTATGATGGAGATCAGGTCAGTGATAGAATAGCTGAAGATGGTTGGGCCCATAACACTAGCCTGAGGAACTGATGGTCGCATGGCCTAGTGACTAAGGCTTAGGTGTGGCTAATGACATCAGGAGCTGTTGTGGTCAGTGGTAGTGTTCCTATCTCTGGACAATGAGGCCTGGGTTATAGTTTCACCTACTCTAGGAGTGTATAATAACATCTTTGAGCAGATTGATTAAAATCATATGCCTTGAAGAACTCCATAGAAAAGTTATGGCACATAAAGAGGTTGTTCAGCCCATCATACTTGTGCTAGCTACCCATTTTAATCCTATCTTCCAGCAAGGGATTCATTGACCTATATGTTACAGCACATTGAGTGCAGATCCAGGAACATTTTAAATGAGTTGAGGGTTTCTGTCTCAAACATCAAACTGAGAGTCAACTTCAGACACTCACCATCCTTGAAGTGAAAAGATTTTTCTCATGTTCCTTCTAAACCCTCTACCAATCACTTGAAATCCTTACCCCTTGCTCATTGACCTCTTCAGTAGGGCAACTATGTCTTTCCTGTCCAGTGTATCCAAGCCCCTCATAATCCAAGCCTCTCAATTAAATAACTCGTTATATATGACTTTAATAATTTATTATGATTAAGTTAGCCTCCTCCTTCCTAAGGAAAACAATCCTAACCTATCCAATGCTTCTTCATTACTGCTATTTTCATGCCCTGGCAACATTCTTGTAACTCTCTCTCCTCTCTCTATAGCAATCAAATTTTTCATGTAAAGTGGTGACCAAAACTGTGTATAAATCTTCAGCTGTGGCCGAAACACATTTAATACAGTTCCTGTTTTGCTATGTGACATCTCATCCAATAAAGGAAAATATTCAATTTGCTTTCTTTATCACCTTATCTAACTGTCCTGCCATCTTCATGGACCTGTGGGAATGCTCTTATAAATAAAGACACTGAGCATAAAAAATAGAACCAGGAAGAGGCCATTCTTGCTGGATTAACCATGCAATGTTAGCACAGCTGGTTGAAGTCTCTCACACTCTCTACCCCTTGTAATGTTGTCTCATTGATTGCTTTCTTTGCCTACTCCTCAGACTTCTCCGGATTGTGCTCCATTTGTGAATTTTCCCCCCACTCATCCAAACCATTGATATCACCCTGCAGTCAACAGGCTTCCTGTTTACTGCCAATAATTCAGTCAATTTTTACATCATCTGTAAACTTACCAATCAAGCCTCACACATTTAAGTCCAAGTCATTAATATATTTCAACAAACAACATAAGACCCAGCACTGAGCCCAGTGGAATGCTACCGAAAATCGCTTTCCATTTGCAAAATCAATAAATCACACATTACTTTTGTTTTCTGTAGCTGAGCCAATTTTGGATCCAATTCGCCACATTCCTCTGCATCTCAGTCTGCCATTTGGGATCTTGACAAATGCCTTAGTAGACAACATCCACTGCTCTAATCTAATCAATCCTGCTTGTTATACTCAAAAATATTCAAGGAAACTGTTAAGACACAACCTGCTCTTAACAAATCATGCTGACTATCCCTGAATAATCTGTGCCTTTCTAAGTGACAGTGTATTCTGTCTTCTGGAGTTGACTCTGATAATTTGCCACCACCCAGGTCAAACTGACCAACCTATAATTATTCTTCATACTTCTTTTAAACCGTGGCACAATGTTCATCAACTTCTGATTATAGAACATAGAACAATACAACACGAGAGCAGGGTCTTTGACCCAGCATGCCTCTGCCAACCATGATGCAATGCTAATCCTATCTGCCTACATGTGATCCATAATCCTCTACGCCCTGCTGTTCATATGTCTATCTCAATGCCTCTTAAATGTTGCTATTGTATCTGTTTCTACCACCTCTTCTGACAGCATGTTCCAGTCACCTACCAACCTCTGTGTAAAAAACTTGCCTTGCCCATCTCCTTTAAATTTTGCCCCTCCCACTTAAGCCTAACTCCGTGTTCTCTAGTATTTGAGATTTTCACCCTAGGAAAAAGGCTCTGAATGCCCATCCTACCCATGCTTCTGATAATTTTATGTGGTTCTGTCAGGTTGCTTCTCAGCCTCTGATGCTCTAGCGATAACAATCCAAGTTTATCCAGCCTCTCCGTATAGCTGATCCTTTAGTACCTCTCCTGTATCTAGTGAGGATTCAAAAAATGATCCTTGGAGTAACTGTTATTTCCTTCCTGGCTTTCCTTTACTGTCTAAGATAAAATAAAGTTAAAAATCACACAACACCAGATTATAGTCCAACAGGTTTATTTGGAAGCACTAGCTTTCGGAGCGCCGCTCCTTCATCAGGTGGTTGTGGAGGACACAATTGTAAGGCACAGAATTTATAGCAAAAGTTGCTTTACTACTAAGACCCCTCGGAATCCTAGTAGCACACAGACCCACCAACACTCTCAAACAAAAACTAACAAACTTAAAAGGCCCAGTACAACACATGGACAAAACCAACGTCTTCGACAAAATTCCATGCAAGGACTGCCACAAACACTACGGAGGACAAACAGGAAGAAAGTTAGCCATCAGGATACACGAACACCAGCTAGCCACAAAAAGACATGACCCTTTCTCCCTTGTAGCCCTACACATGGATGAAAAAACCCACCAATTTGACTGGGACAACACATCTATCCTGGGACAGGCTAAGCAAAGACTTGCCAGAGAATTCCTAGAGACCTGGCACTCCAACCACAACGCCGTAAACAAACACATAGATCTAGATGCCATCTATCAACCCCTCAGAAACGAACAGGAAATGACATCACCACAAACCCCAGGAACCCCATCCAGGAGAAAGATAGAAATAGAAAGCAGGAGACAACAGTTTCGCTTCACTTGGAGGTCGCCACTGATGATGTTACCTAGCCAGGTAATGAAACGTCTGGATATCAAACCTACAGCTCAGCGAGCAAACCTACACCCTAAATCTCAACCTGAGCTACAAACCTTCACAAACCTTGCAAGAAACAAAGTACTCATGAAGAGCTCTGCCCACATCTTTGCATCCACACATAAGTGACCAAGTCCATCTCTGATATATCTAATTCTTATGTTAGTTAACCTTTTGCTCTTAATGGACTGATAAAAAATCTGGTGAGTTTTCCTTGATTTTATAAACTAATATACTTTCATATCATCTCTTTACTTTCCAAATTTTCTTTTCTTAAAACTTTATCCTTTACTGCTCTTTCTCCTAGCCTTTGGTTCACTTACTTTAGCCTTGCATATAATTAACTACCCAGCCTTGATAACCCTTTGTGGTTAAAAAAAATCATAGATTCACAACCCTTTGAGAGAAGAAATTCCTCCTCATCTCTGTCTTAAATGGCCAGCCTGTTACACTGTGCTTGGTCCAAGAATCTCCTACAAGAGAGAATACATTTTTCACATTTACCTTATTTGTATGTTTCAATAAAGTCTCCTCTCATTCTTCTAGACTACAGTGAGTACAGACCCAATCTACTCAATTGCTCTTAATAAGTCAATCCCTCCATACCTGAGACCAACCTAGTGAATCTTCTTTGGAATGTCTCCAATGTCAGTATGTCACATTTTCTTAGGTAAGGGGACCAAGACTGCTAACAATATTCCTGATGCAATCTCACCAGCACCTTGTAAGATTTCCCTAATTTAACATGCCATTCCCCTTGAAATAAGGGCCAACCTTCCATTACCCTTCCTGATTACCTGCCACACCCGTGTGGTAGCTTTCTGTGTTTCATGCACAAGTACCTCCCAGTCCCTTTGTGTTGCAGCTTTCTGCAGCTATTCTCCATTTTAAATAATACTCTGTTCTTTTGTTCTCCCTTCAAAAATGCACTACTTCCTACATTATACTCCATCTGCTTACTTACCCTATCACTTTGGAAAAAAGAATCCAGGCATGGACAATTTTCTAAATGGTGAGAAAATTCATAAAGCCAAAGTACAAAGGGATCTGGGAGTGCTAGTCCAGGATTCTCTAAAGGTTGACTTGCAGGGTTGAGTCCGTGGTTAAGAAAGCAAATGTAATGTTGTCATTTATTTCAAGAGGATTGGAATGCAAAAGCAGCGATGTGCTACTGAGACTTTATAAAGCTCTGGTTAGGCCCCATTTAGAATACTGTGTCTAGTTTTGGGCCTCACACCTCAGGAAGGACATATTAGCACTGGAGAGTGTCCAGTGGAGATTCACACGGATGATCCCTGGAATGGTAGTCCCAACATATGATGAACTGCTGAGGATCCTGGGATTGTATTCATTGGAGTTTAGAAGGTTGAGGGGAGATCTAATAGAAACTTACAAGATAATACATGGCTTAGAAAGGGTGGATGCTGGGAATTTGTTTCTGTCAGGCAGGGGAGACTGGGACCTGTGAATTAGAGGGGGTAAATTTAGAATGGAAATGAGGAGACATTTCTTCAGCTAGAGAGTAGTGGGCCTTGGAATTCATTGCCTCGGAGTGCAGTGGAGGCCGGGGTGTTAAATGTCTTCAAGGCAGTGATTGATAAATTCTTAATCTCACAAGGAATTAAGGGATATGGGGAGAGTGTGGGTAAGTAGCGTTGAAGTGCCCATTAGCCATGATTGAATGGCGGAGTGGACTTGATGGACTGAATGGCCTTACTTCCACTCCTATGTCTTATGGTCTAATATCCCTCTGTAAACTGTTTCCATCGCTCCCCCAACTTGCCTTGCCACAAATTTTGCATCGTCAGCACATTTGGCTATAGCACATTCACGTCCTTCCTCCAAGTCGTTGAAATATGTTGTAAACAGTTGCAGTCCCAGCACTGATCCCTGTGAAACTCCATAGGTCGTGGGATCATCAATCTGTTGTCCCCACTTGCTGCTTCCTGCCCATGAACCAACTCTCTATCACACCAATATACTACCTCCAAAACCATGGGCACTTATCTTATAATTTAACCTTTTGTGAGGTACTTTGTTAAATTATTTCTCGAAGTTCAAATACAAGACTGGTTTCCCTCTTTTGGCTCTGGTCAAAACTTTACTACCACGAGTATTATAGGCAAGGTAGATGATGAGTTAAGGGAATAGATTGACATATGGAATTGCGATATTGACACCATCTCAATAACTGGTTAAGGGAGGGCAGACAAGTCGATAGTCTGGGGTATAGGATCTTCAGGAGAGACAGGGGAGGGTGTAAAAGAGGAGGTGATGTTGCATTATGAATTAAGTAGTTCCTCCTTAATGCTGTAAGGAGGGACAGTATCTTGGAAGGATCTTGAAAGAGGCTTTGTGGGGAGAGCTAAGGAATAAGCTTATAGGCCCCAACAATCAGCAGGAAATTCAGAAGCTGATATGGAGACACTTCACTGAAGTACGTAAAAATAATAATTGGGTAATTATATTAGGGGGTTTCAACTTCTCCAACATTAATTGGGATGGTCATAGACTAAATGGTTTAAAGGGGGCAGATTTATTCAAACATATTCAGGAGATGTTTGGATGTCAATATGTGGACAGCGCTATGAAGTTCAGTGCTGGACTGAATTTTGGGGAACAAAGCTGGACAGGTGTTCGAGGTGACAATGGGAGAATATTTCAGTAACAGTGACCTCAACACCTTACATTTTAAGTTTGTTCTGGAAAAGGAGAAATATAGTCTACCAAAACAGCTTTTGGATTTGGTGAAAGTAGATTTCATATAAGTAAGGCAGGAAATGGCCAAAATAGACTGGGAACAGTTAGTTGAGGTTATATGTACAGCAGAACAGTGGGAGGATTTCAAAAGGTATCTGGGAGGACAACAGGCCCAACATTGTTCCCTTTCGTGTGAAATGAAGGAGCAACAAGCCCAGATAAACCTGGATATCTAGGAATACTCAGGAATCGATAAACAGGCAAAGTGAGAACATATAATAGATACAAAGGAAGCAAGCCAACTAAGGCTGCTGAGAAGTATGGAAAGTGCAAGGGGGATCTTAAGAAAACAATTACGAGAAGAAAGAGGGGCATGAGAAAAGATTGGGGAGAACACAGTCTTTAAGTGCATGTCTAAAACTAGGGGGCATGTATTAAAGGTGAGAAGGAAAAGTTCAAAGGAGATGTGGGGGGCAGGTGTTTTACACAGAGAGCGGTAGAGGTCTGGGACGCACTGCCAGGGTTGGTGGTGCAGGCAGATACATTGGGGCATTTAAGGGGTTTCCAGAGAAGGACACAAACATGCAATGAATGGAGAGAAATGGATCACGTCCAGCACAACATCATGGGCCGAAAGGCCCATTCTTGTGCTGTACAGTTCTATGTTCTATATTAAGGGAAGAGGATAACCAGGAAAAGAGTAGGGCACGTGAGGGACCAAGGGGCAATCTGTGCATGAGACTAGAGAACATTGGTATGTTGTTAAACTAGTACTTCACAACATCTTCATGCGGGAGAAAGAACATGTAGATACAGAATTTGAGAAGAGAGTCCATGAAGTGCTTGAGTTAGGGCGGCATGGTGGCTCAATGGTTAGCACTGCTGCCTCAGAGCACCAGGGACTCCGGTTCGATTCCAGCCTCGGGTGACTATTTGTCGGGAGTTTGCACATTCTCCCCAAGTCTGCATGTGTTTCCGAATGGTGCTCTGCTTTCCTCCCACAGTCCAGAGAAGAGAGTCCATGAAGTGCTTGAGTTAGGGCGGCATGGTGGCTCAATGGTTAGCACTGCTGCCTCAGAGCACCAGGGACTCAGGTTCAATTCCAGCCTCGGGTGACTATTTGTCGGGAGTTTGCACATTCTCCCCAAGTCTGCGTGTGTTTCCGAATGGTGCTCTGCTTTCCTCCCACAGTCCAAAGATGTGCAGGTTACGGTGGATTGGCCATTCTAAATTGTCCAGGGATGTGCACGCTAGGCGGATTAGGCATGGAAAATGCAGTGTTATAGGGATTTGGTCTGAGTGGAATGCTCTTCAAAGGGTCAGTGGGGATTTGAGGAGCTGAATCACCTGCTTCCACAATGTAGTGATTCTCTGATTAACATATGGAGTGATAAAGTAGTGAAGGTTTTGGCTGGTTTAAGAATGGACAAATACCCAGGTCCGGATGAGTTGTATCCCAGGATGCTATGAGGGATAAGGAAGGAAGTCATGGGGCCCCTCTCCCATATTTTTTAAATTGTCTCTGGCCACAGGAGAGATATCAGAGGATTGGAGGACGCCTAATGTGATTTCACTTTACAAGAAGGGTGGTATATCTGGGGATTACAGGTCAATGGGTATCATGTCAGTGATAGGGAAACTGTTGGAGAAACTTCTGAAGGAGATAATTAATCTCCATTTAGAGAGACTCGGTTTAATCGGGGTAGTCTATCATAGAATCCCTATAGTGAGGAAACCAGCCATTTGACCAAGTCCACACTGACCTGCCAATGAGTAACCCACCCAGACCTATTCCCCTACTACTCTACATTTATCCCTGACCTAACCCACACATCCCTGAACACTATGGGCAATTTAGCATGGTCAATTCACGCTAACCTGCACATCTTTGGACTGTGGGAGGAAACTGGACCCTCCAGAGGAAATCAATGCAGATACAGTGAGAAGGTGCAAACTTCACACAGATAATAGCCCAAGGCTGGAATTGAACCTGGGTCCCTGATGCTGTGAAGTAGCTAACCACTGAGCCACCATGCCACTCATAGTCAGCATGACTTTGTCAGAGGGAGATCATGCTGAACAAATTTGTTAGAATTTTACAAGGAGGTGACCAGGTGCGTAGACAAGGGTAATGGAGTTGACGTAGTTTATATGAATTTCAGCAAAGCCTTTGACAAAGTCCCACACAGGAGGCTGATAAAGAAGGTGGAAGCACTTGGGTTCCAGGTTAACTTGGCAAATTGGACCCCAAACTGGCTTAGTGATAGGAGACAGAGAGTAGTGGTGGAATGCTGTTTGTGTGACTGAAGTCCGGTGTGCCACAGGGATCAGTGCTGGGGTCTCTTATTGTTTGTGATATTCATACATGATGTAGATGAGACTGTGGGATGGCTGATATTTCTGGCTTAAATGTGCAACCCTTCTTCTAGATGATGTCCTCTTCTCCCAGACTCTCACGTGAGGAGAAACAACCTCTCCGTATCTACTCTGTCAAGTCCTCTTAAGAATTGTGGATGTTTCAATCAGGCCATCTCTCATTCTTATAAATTCTAATGAGTACAGGTCCAACCTACTCAGCCTCTCCTGTAAGATAGTTCCTTTATAATTAGATTAGATTCCTTCCAGTGTGGAAACAGGCCCTTCGGCCCAACAAGTCCACACCGCCCCGCCGAAGCGCAACCCACCCATACCCCTACATTTACCCCTTACCTAACACTACGGGCAATTTAGTATGGCTAATTCACCTGACCTGCACATCTTTGGACTGTGGGAGGAAACTGGAGCACCCGGAGGAAACCCACGCAGACACGGGGAGAACGTGCAAACTCCACACAGTCAGTCGCCTGAGGCGTGAATTGAACCCGGGTCTCTGGCACTGTGAGGCAGCAGTACTAACCACTGTGCCACCGTGCCGCCCACAAGGATAAACCTAGTGAACCTTCTCTGGACTGCCTCTAATGTCAGTCTATCTTTCCTTAGGTAAAGGGGCCCAAAACCATTCACAGTGATCTAACTAATGACTCCCTGAACTAATGCCTTTGAAATAAAGGCCAAAATTCCATTTTCCCTCACTATTATTTGCTGAACCTAAATGCCAGCTATTTGTGATTCATGTGTAACGACGGCCAAATCCCTCTGGTCTGAAGCTTTCTGCAGTATTTACTCATTTAATCAATATTCAGCTTGTTTATTCTTCCTGCCAAAGTGCATAACCTCACATTTTCCCACATTATGTGCCATCTGACATGTGCCGATTCACTTAGCCTGTCTATTTCTCATTGTAAACTCTTTATGTCATCCTCAGCACTTGCCTTCCCATCTAGCATTATGTCATCTTACTTCGGTTGTGGGTAACGTGTTGGAAAAGGTGAGAAGAAATAGGATTTATAATCATCTGGAAAGGAATAATCTGATTAAGGATAGTCAACACGGTTTTGTGAAGGTAGGTCGTGCCTCACTAACCTTATTAAGTTCTTCGAGAAGGTGACAAAACAGGTGGATGAAGATAAAGCAATTGATGTGCTATATATGGATTTCAGTAAGGAGTTTGATAAGGTTCCACATGGTAAGCTATTGCATAAAATACAGAATTTTGGGATTGAAGATGATTTAGCGGTTTGGATCAGAAATTGGTTAGCTGAAAGAAGACAGGGTGGTGGTTGATGGGAAATGTTCATCCTAGAGCTCAGTTACCAGTGGTGTGCCGTAAGGATCTGTTTTGAGGCCACTCCTGTTTGTCATTTTTATAAATGATATGGAGGTGGGCCCAGAAGGATGGGTTAGTAAATTTGTGGACAGACTAAGGCAGGCAGAGTTGTGGGTGGTATCGAAGGATATTGTGGGTTACAGAGGGTCATAGATAAGATGCAGAGCTGGGCTGAGAAGTGGCAAATGGAGTTTAATGCAGAAAAGTGTGAGGTAGTTCACTTCGGAAGAAATAGCAGGAATGCAGAGTACTGGGCTAATGGTAAAATTCTTGGCAGTGTAGATGAACAGAGAGATCTCAATGTTCAGGTGCATAAATCCCTGAAAGTTGCCACCCAAGTTGATAGGGTTGTTAAGAAAGCATATAGTGTGTTGGCATTTATTGGTAGGGGGGTTAAGTTTCAGAGCCATGAGGCCATGCTTCAGCTGTACAAGACAGTGGTAAGGCCACAACTGGAGTATTGCATATAGTTCTGGTCACCGCATTATAGGAAGGATGTGCAAGCTTCAGAAGAGGTTTAGAGGAGATTTACTAGGATGTTGCCTGGTATGGAGGGAAGGTCTTATGAGGAAAGGCTGAGAGAACTGAGGCTGTTTTCATTGGAGAGAAGAAGATTGAGAGGTGACTTAATCGTGATGTATAAGATACTCAGAGGGTTATGACAGGGTGGACAGTGAGTGAAGGCTTACATGAGGGGGCTTAGCTTTAAATGGAAGGATGATAGATTTGGGACAGCTATCAGGGGTAGTTTCTTTACTCAGGGAATAGTAGGGGAGTGGAACGGTCTGCCTGCAACAGGAGTAGACTCACCAACATTAAGGGCATTTAAAGGGCATTGGACATACATATGAATAATAATGAAATGGTGTAGATTAGATGGGCATCAGATTAATTTCACAGGTCGGTGCAATGTCTAGGTCCGAAGGGCCTGTACTGCGCTATAATGTTCTATATTCTAAGTTCTATTCGCAAACTTGGTGATAGGATATTCACTTTCTACATTCAAATTATGAATACATATCGTAAATAATTGAGGGCCTAGAATTGATCCCTGTGGCACTCCAGTAGCTACAAGTTTGTCATCCTGGCAATGTCCTCTTATCTGTTTTATAATTACCCAAGTTGATATACTATCTACAACATCATGGGCTCCTGTCTTATGAAGTAGGTTATGTATGGTGCCTTATTGAACACCTTTTGGAAATCAAATATATTACACCTGTAGCTTCCTCTTTCCCTGTCCTACTCATTACTTCCCCAAAGAATTCTAAATAATTTTCCAGGCGTGATTTCATTTTCATGCTGAATCTTTGATTTAATGACATTTGTCTGAATGTTTTGCGATTACACCCTTTGTAAAAGAATCTAACATTTTTCCAATGACAGATGTAAAGTTTACTGGACTATAGTTATCGATTTTTTTCCCTTCCTTTTTTAATAAGACTGTTACATTGGCAATTTTCTAACCTTATGGACACTTTTCCAGAGTCTAAGGATTCTTGGAACATTCTTACCATGATCCCTGTAGCTATTTCCTTTAATATCTTAGGATACTATCCATCAGGTCTATGGGACTTATCAGCTTTTAGCCACATTCATTTCTCTAGTACTTTTTCTCTTGTTATAGTTATTATGTTTATTTCTTCCCCTCCCCCTTTAGCCCCTTGATTATTAGAATTAGACTTTCTGAATCTATCAGTGGCCTTACTGTGAAGACCGATAAAAAGTATTTATTCTGTTCCTTTGCCATTTCTTTGTTACCCTTTATTATTTTTCCAATCTCGTTCTCCAAGGAGTCCGTGTTCACTTTGGTATCACTTCCTTTTTTTGCAGAAAAGAAGATCTTACTGCCTGTTTCTACATTATTTGCTAGTTTACCCTCATTGTTAATTTTCTCCATGTTTATTACTTTATTGATCATATTTTGTTAGTTTTTGGATCTTTCCCAATCCTTTCATTTACCGCTAATTTTATGTTTTTTTCTTTCAATTTGATATAACAATTTGATACAGGTGAGGTTCCAGAGATTTGGAGATCAACCAATGTTGCTCCCTTGTTTAAGAAAGGGGATTTAATTTATCTTTGTGATCTGGACATTTGATCTTTGGGGACTGTTGTTTTCCCTGTCTATATTTATTCTCCACCCATCATATGTGTAAAATCATCTGCCCTTTGTCTTAATTATGAATAAGTGTGTGTATTTATGGTTTCTAAATGGGTGTAGTTCAAGTCCCATAATAGTTGATTAGTAATTCTTTCTTTTCTCTGCCACTTGTTAAGGTTAAGTGTGTTACAATAAATAAAGTTATCTTCTGTTGATAATGAAACCTAGTGTGAAACCTACTACTGTCTATTACAGCAGTCTGTCAGCTGACATGATAATTTTGGTGCTTTCATTGGGATTTTGAACATGTTAGAACATAATTATCAGTGCACTCTTCCCAGTTAAGTTGTGACCCATTGTACATAGCTGGTAGACATTATGTGGAAATCAATTGTGCCCCATGTTCAATGATAACTGTCTAGAAACAAACACTGAACAGGTCTTGTAGTGCTGTAGTAGTGTCCCTAACTCTGGGTGAGACTGTCCAGGTTCACTTGCCCTGGTGTCATCTCATAGCATTTGTGAATAGAGTGGTTGTTGGGTTAAGGGGACTTTGTTAACGCTGTAAATAAACATAAAAGTTTATAAAGATTGCGTCCAGGTGGATTTTTCTTTAACTGGCTTTCTGTGAAGGAACATAGTGAGGATGAAGGACTAGAATGATGGAGACAGTGAAACAAAGTGAAGGG
>NC_057735.1:50606420-50623599 GCF_004010195.1 Chiloscyllium plagiosum
AGGTAGAGAGGGAGGGAGGTGGAAGGATAAATGAACGGAGGGACTGCAGAGGTGAGAAGGATGGGAAGGGAAGAGAGGGATGGGGAAAGTGAAGGAGAGAGGGCTGGGGGATAAAAAAAGAGTAATAGGGAGAGTAAAGCAACGGGTTAGTGAAGACAAGGAAGATGGAGAGAAAGATTCAAGGAGAAATGGAGGGAGGGAGAGGGGGATAGAACTGGACTGCTTGTTTTTTCTCTCTCTGCCCGGCGGTGATGGGGAGTGTGTTGTGGGGAGGGATTGCTTGCCCTCTCTGTGACTCCCTCTCTGTGCCGCTCGCCCACCCATCCCTCCTGCTCCCTCTGACCCCCTCCCTCTCCCTCCATGTCTCTTCCACCCTCCCCTCTCAGTCTGGGTTGAGGGATGTACTCTGCTGCCTGCCTGCTTCAGGAAGATGCTGCTGTTGCTGGCCGCCGCTGTGTGGCTGGAAGCGGAGGGGGAAAGCGCTTGTTTACCTCGCTGACAGGGTGACCTTGGCAGCAGCACTGCCCGGAATGCTGGATCTGGCCTCAGGATGATGCCGCGATAGATGCTGCTGATTCCCAGCTCCGCAATCCGCCCTTGGAGGCCAGGAGCTGGGCGATTCCGGACACTTTCGGAAGCTTCCTGCTGCTAAATCCTCAAACGCTGCTGCCAATGAGCTGCTCCCCGGGGCTCCAGGAGGGCACAGGATCGCCCCTTAGCATCGTAGGCTGGTGAGGGCACAGCTCTTTACCTGGGCACCAGCTGCAGCTTTCAGCTGGCACCGCCTCCCGTCACAAGCTGCTCAATCTGTGGCCTCTGCAATGGAACAAGAGAGAGGAAGAAGATTAACTCCAGGGACAGCTCTCTCTCTGGCAATCTCCATCTGTCCCTCCTCAGTCTATTCAATCTCAATAGCTCTCACTTCCCTTCCGATGCTATTTTAGGCTCTCTTTTTGTCAGTTAGCCTTTCTCCTATCTCTCTCTCTCCTCTCTCTCCCTCTCACACACCCAGATGCACATACACTCCAGTTCATACCTGCATTAACCCTTTCCCTCCCCCCCCACCCGTCACACCCTCTTCCTGTTCATGCAACAGATCTATGACCAAAATTACATCCTCAAATTCTAACTCTGCTGTCACAGAAACACCATTGCTACAACTTCTCAGCACCTCTGGTAACAACTGGGGAGAGTTGATGGGCACTATTTTAGCAGGCTGGCCATGCTGAGGTTGAATGTGGGTCCCAGGCTAGCACTCACTCATTCTGGACCACTGAAACAATATGCCGCAGGAGCAGCATTTCATCTCAGTGCAGAATCTCAGTTAAGGGCCTCAATGTGACACGATTGTTGTCCAACAACACTAAAGAAATAGTGATTTTGTCCAAGTCAAGTTGATGAGTGGCTTGGGAGGGAATTTGGAAGTGATGGTGTTCCTGCAGTCCTTGTCCTCCTAGATGGGAGAGTTCGTGGGTTTGGAAAATACCATCACTTTGCCCCCTCAACCACAGATCCCAGGCACACAGTACTGCTGCTTTGCCTTGCCTTTTAATGCAGACACAAAGCTAGGAAGCTAATAATGGTTGTCAACAATTCTCAATAAAGTCAAAGAAGTTAGCTTTCCTTCAGGGAGTCCCAGCCAAGTAAGTCAAAGACAGCCTCACTCTATTCAATCTCAATAGCTCTCAATTGCTTTCTGTTGCTGTTAATGTGTCTCTTTTTGTCAATCAACCTTTCTCCTCTCTCTCTCTCTCTCTCTCTCTCTCTCTCACACACACACACACACACCGATGCACACATTCATGGATTTGGACAGGGTCAATTATGGGGCACGAGAGTGTGGTGCTCCAAAAATACAGTAGGTCAGGCAGCATCCAAGGAGTTGGAAAATCAATGTTTCGGGCAAAAGCCCTTCATCGGGAATGTCTTTTGCAGAAGGGCTTTTGTCTGAAACTTCGATTTTCCTGCTCTTCGGATGCTGCCTGATCTGCTGTGCTTTTCCAGCACCACACTCTTGACTCTAACCTCCAGCATTCACAGTCTACACTTTCACTCAAACATGGGGCAGTCAGTCAGGAAGCTCAACATATAAGGGATGAGAATCTGAATATTGAACATCCCTCCAGCTGACTTGAGTCTTTCTGCCTGATTTTCAGTTGTTTTCCTCCTGGAACAAGAGAGAGGCAGATATTAGGGATATGAAATAACTGCTGTTATTTCTGATGCAGGTGGGGAGCTGTCCTGGGCGAATGAGTAGGCAGTGCAGGGGACACTCTGGGTTAGTGAAGTGAGAGGTTGAGGTGAGTGACGGCAAGTAAGATATGTCAGAGAGTGTTTGATCATGAAGCTTAGTGGGAGGTGGGTGCAGAAGCAGATATAGAGTGAGTATTGCAGCATTGGAGAGAGAATAGTGCCATCTGTATTGGTTGAAAGGAGAAGGTCATTGACCTATTTCCAACAGTTCTGGGCATTCCTCCAAATGGCTCACAGCTTGCTTCATGAAGGTGGGCAGCCAGTTTCCTTTTTGTGTTATTTTTCAGGCTTGTCAGCAGGTTGCTACTCTCAGGAGTGCCTTCTGACACACTGCCAACTCGGATTGAGCTGGCATGGTCTCGGTGTAGTGACCTCCTCTGCTTATCCTGGGGGAAAAGAAACTCCTGCCTGGGCACCATCCCATGCTACAGAATCTCCAGGTCCCTGCTGGCAAACTGGTGCGCTAAAATCCCTTTGTCTGGCATGTCTGGGGTAAATGTCAGGAACTGTGCAGGGTAGCTCAGACTGACAGCACCACAGCTTTTTGTGAGAATTTCAAAGGCAAACCACCCTCTGAGAGAACAGAAAACTCTCCCTCATCTCCATTTTCAATAAGAGTCCCCACAATTTGAAAATGTAATTAATACTTCACAAGAAAGGGGTAATGCAGGCATTATAATTAAGGGGGAAGACTGTGAATGGATTTTATAAACAAAGGAAAAGAAGAAGTATTAATGAGATTAGCATCCTCGAAAGTGAATATATTCCCAGGGCCAAGGAAATGTACTGCTGGCTGTTAAAAGAATGAGGAAGTAGCAGAATGATGAGATATCAGAATAGCAGATCACCATTTTCCAATCCTTACTGAATACAGGTGTAGTGCTTCAGGATTGGAGGTTTGAAAATGTTGTATTTTTATTGAAAAACATAGCAAGAGATACACCAAATAATTAAAGGCTGGTTAGTCTAATCCCAGTAGAAGGTTAATGATTGGAATCAATTCTGAGAGACAGATAAAGTGCCACTTAGAAAGACACAAATTAATCATGGACAGTCAGTTTCGATTTGTAGAGTCATAGAGTCAAACAGTATGGAAACAGAACCTTCAATCTAACCTGCCCCCACCGACTAGACATTTCAGCTTAACCTCGTCACATTTACCAGCATTAGACCCGTAACCCTCCAAACCCTTCCTAGTTCCATACCCATCCAGATGTCTTTTAAATGTTGTAATTGTACCAGTCTCCACCACTTCCTCTGGCAGTTTGTTTCATACGTACACCACTCTCTGGGTGAAAAACTTGTCCCTCAGGTCCTTTGTTAAGGAAAGATTGTGCCTGAGGAACTTGAATGAACTTTTTGAGGATGTGACAAGAAAGGTTGATCTAGATGGATTTTGCAAGTCTGACGTTGCACATGGAGACTGAGTGGAAATGTGGGATCCAAGGGACTGTAGCACAAGATAATGTCAATGGCAGGAAGCAAAGGGAAATTGTTGCTGGGTGTTTTGCAGGGTTTAATACTAGGTACCCTGGTTTTTGGGGTGTGTGTTACCAATTTTGATGCAAATATAGAGGGCATAATCAAGAGGTGTGCAAAAGACACAGAATTTGGATGTGTGTTGGGAGAAGTGTGAGATGATGCATTTAAGGATGTCAAACAAAGCAAAAGAATACTCATTAATAGAGAAAATTAGGGATTTTGGAGTGAACAGCTACAGATCGCTAAAGGTAGTGGGGTAGGTCGATAGGGCTAAGACGGGATGGGGAATCCTCTCTTTATTCGCTGAGATATAGAATATAAGAGCAGGGAGTTTATGCTGCAACTGTACAAGCATAAGTTAGGCCACAACTTGAGTACTGTGTGTAGTTCTAGGCACCTAATTATTGAAAGGATGGAATTGTTTTAGAGATGGGGCAGGACTGAATATTGCCAGGACTGAAAAAATGCAGCTGTGATGAAAGATTGGATAGGCTCAGTTTGTTCTCCTTTGAACAAAGGAGGTCGAGTGAAGGTTTGGCCGAGTCATACTGGCGCCTGGATAGGATAAGTAGGAGTGGCCTATTCATTAAGGTAGAGAGGTTGGGGATCATTTTTCACCCAGAGGTTGCACTGTGGGAATTGAATTGGTAACATTTTTCCTTTTTTCATTCATCTAATTTTCTAATTGATCTGTTCAGAGATGTTATTACACACCTCTGAGACTTGTACCCTGGCCTTCCAGTCCATGGGTAGGAACACCAATTTGTGCAACCGCAAAATGGTCTGCTCCATTTTTAAAAATTTAAGTTGTTTTTCCTGAATCAATCTGCTCACAGATGTTATTACACACCTCTGGAGCAGGTGGGCTTTGATCCAGCATCTCTCAGTACAAAGGTAGGGACAGTAGAGACCCCAGTCTCTAGTATCATGTATGTACCGTGCACTGACTGATTGGGGCACTGGGGCACTCCCTCAGAAGGAAAGTTAAAAGCTTGACTAGGTAGCTGACTCAGCTGCATGAAGGACAGTTGACATTCAATCATCTGAAGCCTGAACAGAGCTTCAATAGGTGGTGATCACTATTGAAGTTTAACAAGTGAGAGTCACTTCAGCTCACCCCAGCTCCATTTATGAACAGGATTGTTGAGGCCCTCTTGTGGCACAATGGGAGAGTTCCTAGTCCTAGACTAGGAGGCACATGTTCAAGTCCTACCTACTCCAGAGGTATGCAATAACATCTCTGAACACATTATTTAGAAAAAATAGGTTAATAAAAGAAAGTGATAGTTAGCAGGGATCCAATGGAATAGTGGTAGTGTGCCTACATCTGAATTAAGAAACCTAGCTTCAAGACTGAGTGGCCCTCTTTTGGAGCCATGTCCAAAGTCCATACCCCTGGATCAGAATATCCAGGTTCAAGTCCCACCTGCTCTAGAGGTGTGTAATGACACTGCTAAACAGGTTAATTAGAAAAATAGATCAAATAAAAAGGGACTGTTAAAAGTGCCTGGTCAGTACACGTCACACAAGCAGTTTGGGAGAAGACACATCCAGAGTGAGGTACAGATGAGTGAATGCCTGATACTGGAAACTTGTGGGAATTCATTGTATAGGGGAAGAGGCACTTCTTTTGTGGTGCTTATCATTTGTAAGATCCTCTTTCAGGGTTTCTAGTTCGTACGGCTATATTCTTCAGCTTCAACTGAGCAGAGAGAAGGGAGTCTTAGTTTAACAGCTACACCTTCAGGAGTCTGCTGATTGGGAAAACAAATCAAAACAGTGACAGTGGTGTGTTGATTGGTTTGTAATGTTAAAAATGTTTACACTTTTAGGAGGAAGAGATTGACTACGAAACAACCGATATAAGTAAAAGTCAGGGCCAATACAACATAGGAACATAAGTAAGCAATGTAGACTAAGGGAATTACAGTTAGCATAAGGGGAGTAAGTTAACAGTATTCTTACATAAGCATAATGATCAGTTTTAGGAAAGAGAGTTACTCAGTAGCTTAAAAGTCGGTATCTGCTGCCTTATCCTTTGGTGGTGGCTGTGTATTTGGAAGGTGCTACGGAGCCTGGGTGAATTTATATAGTGCATCTTGTAGATGGTGAAGGCTGCTGCTACTGAGCATCAATGGTAGAGAGAGTGGATGCTTATGAAAATGGTGCAATCAAGCGGGCCGCTTTGTCCTGGATGGTTTTAAGCTTCTTGAGCATTATTGGAGCTGGACCAATCTAGGCAAATGGAGAGTATTCCAACACATTTCTGACTTGTGCCTTATAGATAATGGACAGATTTTGGGGAATTAGTTGAGTTACTCATTCAAAGATTCCAAGCCTTTGACACATTCTTATCAACACAGTACTTATATGAAGAGTCCAGTTCAATGTCTGGTCAGTTGTAAGCCCCAGAATGTTGATAATGGGGGATTCAGTGAGAGTAATGCCATTGAATGTCAAAAGGCAATGATTAGATTCTCACTTGTAGAGGTGGTCATGGCCTGGTATTTCTGTGGTGCAAAGGTAACTTGCCATTTGTCAGTCAAAGCCAGGATATTGTCCAGATCTTGTTGCATTTGGACATGGACTGTTTCAGTATCTGATGAGTCGTGAGTGGTGCTGAACATTGTGCAATCATCTATGAATGTCCCCACTTCTGACATTATGATGGAAAGAGAATCATTGATGAAGCAGCTGAAGGTGGTTGAGCTAAGGACCTTCCTGAGGAAGTTCTGCAGAGATGACTGACCTCCAACAACCACAACCATTTTCCTTTGTTTCAGGTATGACTCTAACCAGCAGGCAGCTTTCCCCCAATTCCCATTAACTCCAGTTTTGCGAGATACAAATGGGCCAAAATCTGGCAGGTGTGGTTTATCATGGATAAATGTAAGGCTATCTATTTTGGTTGAAAGAAGAGAAATGAAACTTATTATCCAAATGGAGAGGAACTTCAGAGTGCTTCAGTACAATGGGCTTAGGTTTTCTACATGCATGAATCACAGAAAACTAGTCTGCAGACACAAGAAATAGTATATAAAAGTAGGGAAATGTTGCCACGACATTATAAAGCATTAGTGAGGCCACACCGAGAGTACTTCAAACAATTCCAGTCCCCTTAAGGAGGGATTGGAGGCAGTTCAGAGGATATTCACTAGGTTGATTCCAAAGATGAGGGGTTTGTGTTGTGAAGAGAGATTGAGCAACCCAGACAGACACGCACACACAGACAGACAAAGACCCACATGCACATATACATTTTGTGGGGTGAATTTGTACTTTCAGGGTTACATTGTACTTTGCTCAAAATTTGCATGCATTCATGTAGAACTCTGAGCTCAAAAACTGCATGAATTTATGTAAAACTCCGTTATCTCACTTTTTAGATTAGAATCAATCTAGACATCATAGCATAGACAGAGAACACAGGGGGCCAACACCTTCAACATATTGTCTAGCTATCACCCATTGTTAACAGCTAACCCGAGAATGCAACTTTTTTAAATGGTGTTGTGTGATTTTTAACTTTGTACACCCCAGTCCAACACCGATACCTCCAAATCATGTATAAAATCATGAGTGGCATAGATAAGGTAGATAGTCAACAGCTCTCCTCCTTGGTAAGGGAGTCCAAAATGAGAGAGCATAGACTCATAGAGACATAGAGATGTACAGCATGAAACAGACCCTTCGGTCTGACTCATCTATGCTGACCTGATATCCCAACCTAATCTAGCCCCACCTGCCAGCACCCGGCCCATATCCCTCCAAACCCTTCCTATTCATATACCCATCCAAATGCCTTTTAAACATTGCAATTGTACCAGCCTCTACCACTTAAACATAGGTTTAAGGTTTCAGGTGAGAGGGGAGAGACACAAAAGTTTCTAGAGGGACAATATTTTCACACAAAGGGTGATGAGTCACTGGAATGGGCTGCCAGAGGTAGTGCTGAAAGCCAGTACAATTTTGTCATTTGAAAAACATTTAGGCAGTTACATGGATGGGATTGGTATGGAGATAAATGGACCAAATGCAGGTAAATAGGACGACTTTAAATTGTGAAAATTGAGTGGAATGTGCAAGTTGGGCTGAAGGGCTTGTTTCCATGCTATAGACATCCATGACTTTCATGACTATGGCTGTGGTAAGCTGTCTTCTTAAACTACATGCTGCAGGTCGACCCACAATGCACTTAGGGAGGAAATTCCAGGGTATTGACCCAATGTCATTGAAGGATCAGTGATATATTTCCAAGTAAAGATGGTGAGAGGCTTGGAGGGGAACTTGCAGGTGGTGCTGTTCCTATGTACGTGTTGCCCTTGTCCCTCAGAATGGAAGTGGTCATGGGGTTGCAAGGTGCTGGCTAAGGATCTTTGGGGAATTTCTGCATCTTGTAGATAGTACACACTGTTGCTATGGAGCATTGGTGGAGGGAGCGGGTATTTGTGCATATGGTGCCAATCAAATGGGCTGCTTTGTCCTGATGGTGTCAAGCTTCTTGAGTGTTATTGGAGATGCAGCCATCCACTTGACTCCTGACTTGTGCCTTATAGGTTGTAAGCAGGCTTTGAGGAGTCAGGAGGAGGGTTACTCACCACGGTGAGGTGATCCTAACCTCTGAGCTGCTCTTGTAGCCACTGTGATTATGTGATGAGTCCAGTTGAATTTCTGGACAATGGTAATGCACAGGATATCGATAGTGTGAGATTCAATGATTGCTACACCACTGAATGTCAAGGCATGATGGTTAGAATGTCTCTCACTGGTGATCATAGAATCACAGAATCCCTACAATGTAGAAACAGGCCATTTGGCCCTACACATCCACACTGACCCTCCAAAGAGTAACCCACCCAGACCCATTCCCCTTCTACTCTACATTTACCCCGAACTAATGCACTTAACCTACACATCACTGAACGCAATGGGCAATGTTAATATGGCCAATTCACCTGACGTGCACATTTTTGGACTGCAGGAGGAAACCAGAGCACCCAGAGGAAACCCATGCAGACACAGGAAGAAGTGCAAACTCCACACAGACAGTCACCCGAGGCTGGAATTGAACCCTGGTCCCTGGTGCTATGAGGCAGCAGTGCTAACCATTGAGCCACCATGCCAACCTAAATCATAGAAACCCCTCAGTGTGGAAACTGGTCATTTGGCCCAACAAGTCCACACCGACCCTCCTAAGAGTAACCCACCCAGATCCATTCACCTATATTTATCCCTGACTGCTCAGGTTAGGTGAACATGGCCAGTTCACCTAACTTGCACATCTTTGGACCATGGGAGGAAACTGGAGCCCCCAGAGAAAAATCACACAGACATGGGCAGAATGTGCAAACTCCACACAGACAGTCGCCCAAGACTGGAATTGAACCTGATGGTCAGAGCCTGGCATTTGTGTGGTGCACATGTTATTTGTCACTTTTCAACCCAAGCCTGGATATTATTCAGATTTTTTTGATTTTGAACATGGAGTGCTCCAGTATCTGAGGAGTCACAAATGGTGCTGAACATTGTGCAATCATCAGCGAACATCCCCATTTCTGATCTTATGGTGGAGGTAAGGTAATTAGTGAAGCATCTGAAGATGTTTGGGCCTAGGATACTACCCTGGGCAACTCCTGCAGAGGTGTCCTATGAAACTGAAATAAAAACAGAAATTCATGGAAAAGCTCAGCAGGTCTGACAGCATTTGTGAAGAGAAATCAGAATGAACATTTTGGGTCCAATGTTCCTTCCTCAGAACTGATTTACAGCATTCACATTTCTTACGGTTTTTGCCCTGGAGCTGAGATGATTGACCTCCAAAAATCACAAACATCATCATATGTTCTAAGTATGAATCTAATCAGTGAAGAGTTTGCTGATTCCCGTTCATTCCAGTTTTGCCAGGGTACCTAAATGTCACACTCGGTCAAATATAGCCTTGATGTACAAGTCTGTCACTTTAGATTAGAATCAATCTAGACATCATGGCATAGATTGACCTCCAAAAATCACAAACATCATCATATGTTCTAAGTATGAATCTAATCAGTGAAGAGTTTGCTGATTCCCGTTCATTCCAGTTTTGCCAGGGTACCTAAGTGTCACACTCGGTCAAATATAGCCTTGATGTACAAGTCTGTCACTCTCACCTCATCTCTGGAATTCAGCTCTTTTGTTCATGTTTGAACCAAGGTTGTAATAAGGTCGGGATATGACTGGTTTTGGAGGAATCAAAACTGAGTGTCAGTAAGCAGGTTATGGCTGAGCAAGTGCTGATTAATAACATTGGTGATGACACCTTCTATCACTTTACTGATGATCAAGAATAGACTAATGGCCAGGTTAGATTTGAGCTGTTTTTTGTGTGCAGGTTATACCTGGGCAATGTTCCACATTTTTGGATGGATGCCAGTGCTGTAACTGAACTGGAACGGCTTGGTTGGAGGGGTGGCAGCAAGTTCTGGCGTGCTGGTACTATTGCTGGAACGTTATCAGGGGCCATCGCATTTGCAGTATCCAGTACTTCTAACTGTTTCTTGATATCAGGAGAAGTGAACCAAATTGCTGAAAACTGGTATCTGTAATGCTGGGGACCAGTGGAGAAGGCCGGGATATATTGCCCACTTGGCACTTCTGGCTGAAGATTGGTGTGAACATATCAGCCTTATTTTTTGCACTGACCTGTTGGGCTCTTCAGTCATTGAGGATGTGAGTTGCTTATTTGTCCACCATCATTGGCAGGACTGCAGAGCTTAGGTCTGAGACATTAGTTTTTAGAATCTTAGAATCCTACAGTGTGGAAACAGGCACTTCAGCCCAAGAAGCCCACACTGACCATCTGAAGAGTACCCCATCTGAACTCATTCCCCATTATTCTACATTTACCCCTGACTAATGCAACTAACCTACACATCCCTGAACACTATGGCCAATTTAGCATGGCCAATCCATCCTAACCTGCACAGCTTTGGTTTGCGGGAGGAAACTGGAGCACCTGAAGGAAACCCAAGCAGACATGGAGAGAATGTGCAAACTCCACACAGACAGTTGCCCAAGGCTGAAATTGAACCCAGGTCCCTGGTCCTGTGAGGTAGCAGTTCTAACCACTGAGCCACCGTGCAACCCAATCTGGGATTACTGAGCTTGACCAAACAAAGAGACCTTGAGGTGCAGGTTCATAGTTCCTTGAAGATAGAGTCACAGGTAGATGGGGTAGTGCAGAAGACATTTGGTACACCTGCCTTTATTGGTCAGTGCATTGAGTATAGAGGTTAGGATGTCATGTTGCTGCTGTACAGGACATTGATTAGGCTACCTTTGGAATGCTGCATTCAATTCTGATCTCCCTGCTACAGGACAGACGTTGTTAAACTTGAAAGGGTGCAGAAAAGGTTTACAAGGATTTTGCTGGGTATAGAGGGTTTGAGTTATTGGGAGAGGTGAACAGGCTGGGGCTATTTTCCGTGGAGCACTTGGGGCTGAGGAGAGTCATAGAGCCATAGAGCCCTACAGGACAGAGACAGGCCCTTGCCGAACAAAATGTCCATCAACGCTAACCCCATTTTTCTGCACTTAGCCCATATCCTTCTAAACCTTTCCTATCCACGTATTTGTCCAAATGCCTCTTCAATGTTGTTAATGTACCCACATCAACAGTTTCTGCTGACAGCTCATTCCATATGCATACCACCCTCTGTTTAAAAAAATGCTGTTTTTCAGTTTCCCTTCCATTCTTTCCCCTCTAACCTTAAAATGATGTCCCCTGGTCCTTGATTCCCCAATCCTGGGAAAAAAGACGGAGTGCATTCACTCTATCCATACCTCTCATGATCTTATACACCTCTGTAAGATCCTTCTCTCAGTCTCCTCTGCTCTAAAGAAAAAAAGTCCTACCTTGTCCAACCTCTCCTGATAACTCAGACCATTGAGTCCAGGCATAATCCTTGTAACTTCCTTCTGTACTCTTTCCAGTTTAATAACATCCTTCCTTTAACAAGGTGACCAAAACTGAACACTATACTCTATGTGCGGCCTCATCAACATCCTGTGCAACTGCAACGTAACTCCCCAACCTTTACACTCCAAGGTCCCTCTGTTCCACTACACTCTTTAAGGTTCTACCATTCACCATAAAACCCCTACCTTGATTTAACTTTCCAAAATGCAAGACTTCACACTTATCTATATTAAACTCCATTTGCCAATTCTCGGCCCACCTCCTCAGCTGATCAAGGGCCTGCTGCAATTTCTGATAACCTTCCTCACTGTCCATGATACCACCTATTTTAGTGTCATCTGCAAAATTGCTAATCATACCTTGTACATTCGCATCTAAATTAATTGATGTAGAAAACAAAAAGCAGTGGGCCCAGCACTGACCCCTGAGGCAATCCGCGAGTTGCAGGCCTCCAGTCTGACGAGAATCCTTCCATTATTATCTACTGCTTCCTACCTGCTAATCATACCTTGTACATTCGCATCTAAATTAATTGATGTAGAAAACAAAAAGCAGTGGGCCCAGCACTGACCCCTGAGGCAATCCTCGAGTTGCAGGCCTCCAGTCTGACGAGCATCCTTCCATTATTATCTACTGCTTTCTACCATGAAGCCAATTGTGTATCCAATTTGCCAGCTCTCCCTGGATTCCATGTGATTTAACTTTCCAGAGCAGCCTACCTTGTGGAACCTTTTCAAAGCCCTTACCAAAATCCATATGGACGACGTCTACTGCCTTGCCCTCATCAACCTTCCTGATCACTTTATCAAAGAACTCTAACAATTTGTGAGGCATGCTCTCCCATACACAAAGCCATGCTGACTATTCCCAATCAAACCCTGTCTTTCCAAATGCATGTATATCTTATCTCTCAGAATCTTCTCAAGTAACCTACTACCACAGATGTTAGGCTTTCGGGTCTACAATTCCCAGATTTTTCTTTGCAGCCCTTCCCAACATTCGCTACCTTCCAGTCTTCTGGGACCACACCTGATGCAAAAATATCAGCCAGTACCCCCACAATTTCTTCTCTAGCCCCTTGCAATGTTCTGATGAGAACCAGGAGATTTATCCATCTTCAAACATTTTAATGCATCCAACACTTCCTCTGCTGTGCTTTGGATTGTCCTCAAGATGACCACTAACTTCTCCGAGTTCCCAAGTCTTCATGTCTTTCTTTATGGGAAACACAGAGGAGAAATATTCATTGAGGACCTTGCCCATCTCCTGTGGTTCTACACATACATGTCTATTTTGGTCCTTGAGGGGCCCTATCCTCTCTCTAGTTATTGTTTTTCCTTTAATATACTTAAATAATCTCTTTAGATTCATCCTAATCTTCTCAGCCAAGGCTATCTCATGCTCACTTTTCCCCTACTGATTTCCTTCTTCAGTAAACTCCTGTATCCCTGTATACCTCCAGGGATTCCCTTGATCCCAGCTGCCTGTACCTGAGCTATATCTCTTTTTTTTTTCTGGGGTCAAAGCCTCAATATAGATCTTATAGAGGTTTCTAAAACCATGAGGGACAAAGATAGGCTGAATAGCAGGTATTTTTCTCAGGGTAGAGGAGTCCAGAACTAGAGGAGATAGGTTTAAGGGGAGAGAGGAATTTATAAGAGGGACTCAGTGGGCAACCTTTTCACGCAGAATGAGCTGCCAGAGGAAGTGGTAGAGGCTGATACAGTTACATTTTAAAACACATCTGAATGATTACATGAATAGGAAGGGTTTTGATGGATTTGGACTAAATGCTGGCAAATGGAACTGGAATTTAGGATATCTCATTGGTATGGACGAGTTGGACCGAAGGGTCTGTTTCCGTGCTGAACAAATCTATGAATCTTTGACTGTGTCTATCACTCATTTCTTATGCTGTTTGGCACACAAGTATTCCTGTTTAGGATCATCACTGAGTTGACACCTCATTTTTAGATATGCCGGCTGCTACACCTGGCCTGCCCTCCTGCACTCTCCAAAGAACCTGGCTTGATGGTAATGGCTGAGTGGGGGATATACCAGATCATGAGGTTGTAGATTGTGCTGGAGTACAGTTCTATTGCTATTGATGGCTCATAGCATGTTATGGATGCCCAGTCTTGAGTTGCTGGATCAGTTCAAAGTCTATCCCATTTAGCATGGTTATATGGCAACACATCACGATGGATTCTCAAATTGAAGGCAGGACTTTTGTCCTCCCAAGGACTGTGCCATGGTTACCCTTACCAATACTGTAATGGACAGATGCACCTGTGGAGTCTGTGGAGTCCACAGATCATGTAAATATTGGCTGTGGATGATTGCACCCGTCTTTAGTCGTTTGAAAAATCTTTTGTTGTCTTTTGGGTTGCACTTCAGCCCTATGCTCCTGACCTTTGGGATTCTGGTGCAAATGGGTGTGGGCAAATCGGAGGACCACTTGGCCTTTGCCAAGTTGACTATTAACAAGTCAAGGCAGCAGCAGACAATGGAGGGGCTCATATCTGTCAACTGTCTGCCACTCTGCTGTTGCTAAGTACATGTCAGGCATGTTCTTGGAGAGGGAGCAAGTGGTGTCCATCATTACTCTCAAAGCCTTTCGGGAGAGGTGGGCACCAAGAGGGATACAGTGTTTTACTTTCCCCACCAACTACATTTTGATTTAGTCCCTTTCCACTCTCCCTAGCTTCCTCTCATCTTTGATGGTTGCATTGCCTTAATGGGCTTTGCATTTAGTTGGCCACACAGATAATTTATTAATGGTGGTCAGTAGTTAAAACCAAAAAAAAAACAGTCATAGTAATTTGATGGTCGAAAAACCATTCAATTGTGTGTGATACCACTTCCAATTGGTCCTACATTTTCAGTAAGCCTGTGCCAGGCCATTTGTTCACCTGACAAATGATCTAGGGAATATGAATGTATACTCTTTGTAGAAGTGTCAGCTCCATGAAGTGTTGCCTCCATCAACGAAGGCCAGGGTCTTATCCACGGGGAGGGATTTTAACTGCATCCTTGAGGAGTGAGATCTTGCTCTAGTGTTATGAAGGAGGTTGAGGGAGTTGGTAAAGTTCTTTGACCTGGTGGATGTCTGGCAAAATCTTCATCCTGACTCCATTACCTTGTGAGGCTTGAGGTTGGAGCATCGAAGGGCTATGTCTCCTGTGTTCCAGCAGATACAGTACACAGATCAACACCTAGTGTGGGCAGAACTCACCCTGTTCTGTACCTGTCTCAGGTCCAGGCACTGACACTTTAACACTTTAACTGCTGGAGGATGAATGATTCCGGGATCCATTCCATTGGTTCTGGGCTGGCTGGGGAAGGAATCAGGGATGTTCGCCTCCTTGAGGCTATGGTGGGACATGGGCAAGACTCACACCTGCGCTTTCTATCAGGAGTACATGAAGGGGTCGACAAAGAGGCAAAAGTAAGGATTGAGGAGTTGGAGAAGGAGGTGCTGAACCTGGAGTCACATTTCGGTCAGCCTGATGTGGACCTGGCTCTGTGGGGGATGTATGAAAAGAAGAGGGATGTGCTGAGGGACCTGCAGCTTGTCGGATCCCAGCATGTGAGGTCGCAGATCTGGATCCTGGAGGACCTGGATCGTGGCTCTGCCTTCTTCTCCTCACTGGAGAAAAGGCAGGGCCCATCAGGATCGCCTTGTGCTGCTGACTGATGATGGGTCCCTCACCTTGGATCTGGAGGGTATCAAGGCCCAGGCCTCAGCCTATTACACAGCTCTATTCTCTCCAGCTCCATCCAGTGAGGATGCTCGCAGAGTTTTGTGGGGAGGACCTATCGCAGGTTGGCCTGGGGAATGCCAGGATGCTCGAAGCTCCCATCACTTTAGAGGAGTTGACTGGTGTCCTCACCTGGCTCTCAAGGGGCAAGTCTTGAGGGCTGGGAGTGGCGTTCTTCAGGGTGTTCTGGCAGGTCCTGAGGGGGGCCTACATGTGTGTCCTGGAGGAATACTTCACAGCCGGAAAGCTGCTCCCTCCTTTCATGGCGCAGCGCAGTTCATCGTCCAGCTGCCAAAGAAGGGGAACCTTCATTTACTTAAAAACTGACTTCTCATCTCTGCCTCAGCACAGATTATAAAATCTTCACCAGGGCATTGCATTCTCACTTGGGATCCGAGCTAGATCACATGATCCACCTTGATCAATCTGTATATCGTCCCAGGCTGGAGGATCCATGGCAATGTCCATCTGGTCCGGGACCTGATCCACTTTTCCCAGTGGATTGATCTGTTGAACACCTTAGAATCATAGAATCCCTAAAGCACAGAAAGAGGCCATTCAGCCTAATGAGGCTACAGTGACCCTCTGAACAGCATCCCACCCAAACCCGGTCTCACACCCTATCCCTGTACCAGTCCTGTCCCTCAATCAGGAGAAAGCATTCGACATGAGGTCGATCATGAGGATCTATGCAGGACTCTGTGAGTTTTTGGGTTGGGCACGCAGTTCATCACCCAGATCTGACTTCTGCATGCTGCCATGGAGTGTCTGATTAAAGTGAATGGGTCCTGATGCATCCCTTGCCTTTGGGAGAGGAGTGCGTAGGGATTACCCCTTGTCTAGCTGGCTGTATTGCATGTATGTGGAGCCCTTCCTGTGCCTCTTGGGGAGGAGGTTGTCAGGATTGGCTCTGGATAGGCTGGGAATGGGGGTGATTCTTTTGGCTGTTGATGACTATGTGCTGTTCATGTTCAGTACCCTGGCTGACCTGGGGAGGATGCATGGGTGCCAGGCAGTGTACTCGGCCATGACTTCTGTCAGGATCAATGGCCAAACGTTTCAAACTCTGAATGTTGCTCTGGGACAGGTGGAGGAGGTTATGGGAGTTTGATTGGAACACCACCCATTTCTTCTATCTGGGGTCTATCTCAGCCCGCCTGAGGAACAGGCAGGAGATGGAGCCAAAGTCTTGGCTCACCTTTGCTGCTTGAACAGGACTCCTCCAAGTGCTATCATGACATGGGTAGAACAGGGACAGGATTGGCTGTTGCAGGTTCCAGGGTTTAAATGTTTTAGTAGGGTCAGAGGTGGGGGTAAAAGAGGGGGAGGTGTGGCATTGCTTGTCAAAGATAGTATTACAGCTGTGGAAAGGACGATGGATGAAGACTCGCCATCTGAGGTAGTTTGGGCTGAGGTTAGGAATAGGAAAGGTGAGGTCACCCTGTTAGGAGATTTTTACAGGCCTCCTAATAGTCCTAGAAACGTAGAAGAAACGATTGCGAGGATGATTCAAGAGAAGAATGAAAGTAATAGGGTGGTTGTTATGGGGGACTTTAACTTTCCTGATATAGATTGGGAAAGCTATAGCTCTAGTTCGTTAGATGGGTCGGTGTTTGTCCAATGTGTGCAGGAGGGTTTCCTGACACAATATGTAGATAGGCCAACAAGAGGTGAGGCCATACTGGATTTGGTTCTGGGTAATAAACCAGGCCAGGTGTTAGAATTA
>NC_057735.1:50625462-50634451 GCF_004010195.1 Chiloscyllium plagiosum
GTTCCATTTGCTTTCTTTCCCATCTGGAACACTTCTGTTGCCATTTTCAGGGAATTACTGACTTGCACCAAGATAATTCTGTACATAAATGTCCCTCAGTATCCTATTTTTTCTTGAATTTGCCATCCTAAACTCCATAATCTGACACATGTCCAGGTTAAACTCAATTCGTCATTTCTCTGCACATCTTTCCAACTAATCTGTAACCTCCTGCAACCTAGATATTCTTGCACACTCACCCAAACTCCACCAATTTTCATGTCATCTGCAATAATTACCTTTGTCCCTGCTTTTTATTTCACGTTTGGGAGAATCTGTAACCAGAGGACATGAAATCCCAGCAAGAGCTCACCAATTTCTGTGTACAAGATGATTAGGGGTTTAGATAGGGTCGACAGTGAGAATCTTTTGCTACGTATGGAGTCAGCTATTACAAGGGGGCATAGCTTTAAATTAAGGGGGGGTAGGTATAGGACAGATGTTAGGGGTAGGTTCTTTACTCAGCGAGTCGTGAGTTCATGGAATGCCCTGCCAGTAGCAGTGGTGGACTCTCCCTCATTATGGGCATTTAAGCGGGCATTGGATAGGCATATGGAGGATAGTGGGCTAGTGTAGGTTAGGTGGGCTTGGATCGGCGCAACATCGAGGGCCGAAGGGCCTGTACTGCGCTGTATTCTTCTATGTTCTATGTTCTATGAGTCGAGTGCTGGTCATAAACCAACTGGTGGCCTTGCTATGGTATTGCTCATCCCTTTGACCTCGCTTCTTGGTTTTGTCACAAAAACCCAGAGATGCTGGTTCATCTCTTCTGGGACAAGAATCATTGCTGAGGCTTGGGGTTGTCCCATTGAGGACAGTGACCAGTCACTGATGTGCCTCTGCACCTACATGGAGACTTTACATCTATGGATCCTGCTGCGATATCTTTACATTGACCTTCCTCCCAGATAGTGTCCCCTGACAATATATTCCTTTCGCTGGGTGCGTGACATCAGTTACAATATGAAGCTCCTGTTCATAGACTGCGGGGTCTTCAGGTCTCCTTTGGGACACTGCCTGTCCTTTACCAGGACCTGACTAATGCAGGTCTTCCCACCGTCAGGAGTAATGGATATCATCAAAGAGAGCCGCTGCTAACGAACCTGCACCTCTACCATCGTGGGTTTGAGTGGTTGGTGGAAGGGAGGGCTGTGGTTGTAGAGGTGCCCAGAGTCAGGGATATGCTGGGTAGCTGAGGCTGGGCACTGAGTGGTAGAAGCTTGGGCTGGGTTGCTGACCTGAACAGGCAGGTGTAGCACACAGCAGGCCCATCCAACCCACAGACTGTGACCATTCACAGACTCCCAGTCCAACTGTTAATTTTGCCATGCTGTGGAGATTGTGGATCACATTCATAGACAGAATTCAAAATTTACATAATCCCTATCGCGTGGAAGCAGGCCATTCAGCCCATTGAGTCCAGATCAAACCTCCAAAAGTCCCATTCAGAACCACCCAGGTCCCTGGCCTTGGAGGCAGCAGTATTAACCACTGAGCCACCATGCTGCCCTCATTTGAATTTGATTCATTTGAAACATTGTGCCAAGAAGGTGTTATGGACCAGGCCACACCCCACCCAGACATTTCAAGAAGTTAGCCCAGACCCTAACTTTTGTAGTTGTTTTAAGCAGATGTAAAATGGATATTCCAGGAGTGATGCAGCTGGTCAAGAATGGAATTTATTTAGAGTACTGAATGAAACACAATCAAAAGAAATCAAAATACAGAATAACTTAACCTATCCAAAAACCCATTAGACCATCCCAACTTAATGATGCTGTTCCAAATTCCTGCAACAATCCCCATAAACACCCCTTGGCAAAAAATATAAAATCCAACCCAGAGTTTTACAGGAGAGATGTCAGAGAGAGGGAGGATCAGCAGGGAGCTGCTTCTTTGGGTCCAGCAGCTTCAAAACTGACTGCTTGCCAAAAGCAAACCAAACCAAAACAGAGAAATGCTGAGCTGGGAGAGCTGGCCATTCTCCTTTCATTGTACAGTGAATTCTTTTAAACTTAAAAGTTTATTTAAGTAGATACATGCAGACATTTCAGAACCTACTGAAAAGAAAAAAACAAGGGGAACCTACCCTTGTTCAAGGAGTAGCATCATCACAAGGGGAGGCAGGGATTTGAAAAATAGTGAGCAGAGGTAGCAAGGAGAGGCTTCAGACGAAACACAGAGAGGAGCAGAAAAATGAAAAAGATCGGGGAGAGCAGGTATTGGCTTCATAAAAACAGTATCAAGAGAGTTTAAAGGAGTGTGGGTAATAGGAAGAGGCTTCTGTTACAGCTGTACACATTGCAGGAGCAGTGTGGAGACAGCCAGACCTCTGGGAGATACCCCTACTTGGGGCTACTTGGGCCAAATGTGAACAAAATTCAATAGTAAACTCACAGGAAATTGGTAAGTTGATTAGTTGGTGAGAAGCTGTTATTAGTGAATGAGTCTAAATTGCTTAAAACAAAAAAAAATTGAAAGAAGTAGCTATTTAGATTTCAGGAAGGGATACTAGCAAAAAGGAATTAAAATTAAATCAATTCAAATTAAAATAACATAATAAAGTAAAACCAAAGTAAAATAGAGTTAATATTAGTTAAGTTATGGTACAAATAGGATTTTATAGTAAGTTTATGTTTATTCTTCGGGTAACAAAGTGTTTTCAGAATTATGGGATAGCAAGTGTTTGGGAACAGCTGGGATGTACATCCTGAGGTATGTGTTAAGACAAGGACGTACCATATGTCCCAAACAAGAACACATGACCAGGAAGTGTCACTGGTTACACAAGATTGGTTTAAGAACTTGAGCAGCAGCTGGAGTCTCTTTTGTGCATCCGCAAGGCAGAGGTACCAATAGGGAGGTGGTCATATTGCAGATGAGAATCATACAGGCAGACTAAGAAAACTAGGAAAGTAATGCAGGCATTCCCAGAGTCTATCCTACTTGACACTCCCTTTTGAGGAAGAGAACTCCAAAGATTCTCAAATCTCTGACAGAACATTTTTTTATTTCTGTCACAAATGAGCAACCCATTGATTTCAAACTATGACTCTGAGTTTTATTTTATCCCATGGGATGTTGGTGCCATCGTCTGAGACAGCATTTACTGCCCACCACTAGCTGCCCTTGATTAAGTGTAGCTACATTGCTCTTACAGTGAAAAACGCCAATGAAAGCTTCCAAGACAATTTACTCTTTATTCTCTGTTACAAAATTTTTAAATTAATTCAAGAGACCTATATGTCATTGGCGAAGCTAGCATTTATTGTCCATCTTTAATTGTTCAGAGGGCAGATCATAGTCATCTACATTGGGTCAGAGGTCACACCTCGGCCAGACCAGGTGAAGTTGGCAAATTTCCTTCCCTGAAGTGGTACAGTGGCTCAGTGTTTAGCTCGGGTGACTGCGTGGAGTTTGCACTGTGTCTGTGTGGGTCTCCTCCGGGTGCTCCGGTTCCCTTCCTGACATCCCAGAAGTCCTCCTATTTTAAGGACTGCAATTTTCCCTCCCATGTGATCAACAATGCCCTTCAGTGCATCTCCTCCACTTCCTGGACCTCCACCCTTGAACTCCATCCTTCTAACCCCTGGTCCTCACCTTCTACCTCACGAATCTCTGGATACAGCCCATTATCCTCTGTCATTTCTGCCACCTACAATCAGACCCCACCATCAAATATTTCCCTCCCCACCCCTATTTGCATTCTGCAAAGACCATCCCCTCAATGACTGCCTTGTTAGGTTCGCCCTCCCCACCAACCCACCTTCCACACCTGGCACCTTTGCATGTAGTCACATGAGGTATAAAACCTGTGCCCACACCCCACCCCCCGCTCACCTCCTTCAAAAGCCCTAAAGGATAATTTCAAACCTAGCGGAGGTTCTTCTGCACATCCTTGCACCTCATCTACTGTATCCATTGCTCTCGATGTGATGCTCTACATCAGACAGACAGGAAGCCAACTTGCAGAGCGGTTCAGAGAACATCACTCGGATGCACACACCAAACCACCTCATTGCCCTGTAGCCAACCACTTTAACTTCCTCTCCCAGTCCCCCGGGACATGTAAATCCTGGGCCTCATTCATTGCCAAACAAACCCCCACCCCACCAACTGGAGGAAGAACATCTCTTCTGCCTTGGCACTCTCCAACCTTACGGCATCAACATCAACTTCACCAGCTTCCAAATCTCCCTTCCCTCCAACTCGGTGTTGCCTTCTTGACCTGTCTTACCTGCCCATTCTCCTTCCCACCTGCATCCACCTATCGCCTTTCCACCAACCTTCTCCCCAGCTCTGCCCCCACCTCTTCTATTTACCTCTCAGCCCCCTTCCCTCTCCACATTCTTGATGAAAGGGTAACGGTTAGGGTTAGGGTTATGGCTAGGGTGAGAGTGAGGGTTATGGTTAGGGACTTTCCTATTCTTTGGATGCTGCCTGCCTTGCTGTGCTTTTCCAGTGCCACTTTTCAACTCTCAATATTCCTTATTACCCTGTAAACCCTAGCAAACAACTACAACATTCCATATAAACACTAGTGAGAGATAACAACATTCATTCTTTCACTGCAAACCCTAATGAGACAACGACATTGCATCTCACACTGTAAAGCCCAGTGAGAGATAACAACATTCATTCTTATATTCCAGTGAATGCTTATTGCAGTCCATCTTACAGTCTAAACCCAAGTTAGAGTTAACTCGTCTCATACAATGATAGAGATGTCCAATGGAAACAGACCCTTCGGTCTAACTCGTCCATGCCGACCAGATATTCGTAATGGTCCATACCCCTCTGAACCTTTCCTAACCACATACCTATCCAGATGCCTTTTAAATGTTGTAATTGTACCAGCCTCCACCAATTCCACTGGCAGCTCATTCCATACACACACCACCCTCTGCGTGAAAACACTGCCCCTTAAGTCCTTTTAAATCTTTCCTCTCTCACCTCAAACCTATGCCCTCTAATTCAGGACTCCCCTATCCCAGGGAAAGTATCCCGTCTATTAACCATGTCCATGCCCCTCATATATTTCATAAACCTCTATAAGGTCACCCCTCAGCTTTTAACGCTCCAGGGAAAACAGCCCCAGCTGTTCAGCCTCTCCCTACAGCTCAACCCTCCAATCCTGGCAACATGTTGTAAACCTTTTCTGAACCTTTTCAAGTTTCACAACATCCTTCTTCTAGGAGGGAGATCAGAATTACACACAATATTCCAAAAGTGGCCTAACCAATGTCCTGTATAGTTGCAACATGACTCCTATACGCAATGGTCTGACCGATAAACGAAAGCATATCAAATGCCTTCTTCCCTATCCTTTCTACCTGTGACTTTACTTTAAATGAATGCACTCTAAGGTCTCTTTGTTCAGCAACATTCTCCCAGATGTTAGCATGAAGTGTATAACTCCTGCCTGGATTTGCCTTTCCAAAATGTGGCACCTCACATTTATCTAAATTAATCTCCATCTGCAACTCCTTGTTCCAATGGTCCACCTGAACAAGGTTCCTTTGTACTCTGAGGTTGAGAAAGTGTATAGGTATAAGCAGGTAGGGAAAGAGTTCTGAGTTTTATGAAACAAGAGGTTCAGCTGAGCATGACTCAGATCAGGTAAGAACCTACAGTTAACAATGGTGTGCTGGAGGCAAGGGTTATAGGTTAACAAGGTGGAAATACATTCATTATGGAGAGCCATTTAACAATATTGGAAGAATTCAGTATGTAATGTCAGTGTAATAAGGTGAAAAGTATCATTATGTGAAGTCAGTTAACAAGGTTAAGAACATTCATTGTGTAACACCAGATGGCTTAATCTTTACTATTGACACTCACTGATTGTAATAGTCACTCAATCAATATGTATGTTGCCTTATCCAAATGCTCCTCCCTATAAATGACTGACCTGCCGAGAATTCATGTCTTTTTGCACGTGGGTGATTGTTCTCTCTCCCTCCAGGGTCTGGAATAAAGATGAAGGAGGCAAACTACACTGTGTCTCTGAGTGTTTTGCTTCCACACAGTGGGGGTGGCGTTGGGGGTGGTAACGGGACAACAATATAACATTCCTCGCTGTCCACTACAGCTCCAATTTTGGTGTCACCTGCAAACTTACTAATTATACCTCCTATTTTCACATCCAAACCATTTATATAAATGACAAAAAGCAGTGGACCCTGCACCAAACCTTGTGGCACATCATTGGTCACAGGCCTCCAGTCTGAAAAGCAACCCTGCACCACCACCCTCAGTCTTCCACTTTCGAGCCGGTTCTGTATCCAAATGGCTCATTCTCCATGCATTCCGTGTGATCTAACCTTGCTAATCAGTCTACCATACAGAACCTTGTAAAACACCTTACTTAAGTCTATATAGATCACATCCACCACTCTGCCCTCATCAATCCTCTTTGTTACTTCTTCCAACAACGTAATCAAGTTAGTGTGACATGATTTCCCATGCACAAAGCCATACTATCTCTAATCAGTCCTTGCCTTTCCAAATACATTAATTCTGTTCCTCAAGAATCCCTCCAACAACTTGCCCAACATTGATATCAGGCTCATTGGACTATAGTTCCCTGGCTTCTCCTTACCACCCTTCTTAAACATTGGCACCACGTTAGCCAACCTCCGGTCTTCTGGCACCTCACCTGTGACTATTGATGACATAAACATCTCAGCAAGAGGCCCAGCAATCACTTCCCTCGCTTCCCACAGAGTTCTGGTATATACCTGATCAGGTTCTGGGGATTGATCCATGTTTATGTGTTTTAAGACATCCAGCAACTCCTTCTCTGTAATATGGACATTTTTCAAGATGTCACCATTTAGTTCCCCACAATGCCACTTCAATGTTAATGCTCAAAGTAGTGCATTCCACAGTGAAAGTTCACTGCATAACTGTAAACCTCAATTAGAGTAAACTATATTCTCTCTTGTATACAAAACGCCAGTGAGACCATACAGCATTCCTTGTTAAACTGCAAAGTCAACTGACAGCTAACACTATTCCCTCTTACACTGTACAACTCAGTTACTGTTTTCTCTGAGGCTAACTGTATTCCCTGTACACTTTAAACACCAGTGAGGGCTAACTCTTGTGACGATGCTATCACTTTAAAAGGTTATTTTGTCACTGGTTTCTTTCAAAAGAGGTTGTAAAGGCAGAGGTGCCAAAGAGTCTAGGAAAAGAGAATTTTAACAATGGGGGGAGTGACCAGTTCTCCCACTTCATGTTTTCTAGTTTGTCTTAGCTGTAGCAGTCTCGAGATGTGAGAGTCCAGGGGAGTTGCAAGCTTCGGGAAAGAACTCCTCTGACTTTCTTCTGAAATCTCTCTCTTGATGCTGCTCCCTTCTGTCTGTAAGAATTTGTATTTGAATTTACATTTTTGCCAAAGGGTGTGTTTAAGGGATGTTACTGTAGTGGAACAGTTAATTAGTAATAGTTACTGTTATGGGTCTATTAAGTTTTCTAATAGTTGTTATTCTAAATTCCACTCTCTTTTGTTTGTGTTTCAACTGTAGTGTGAATAAATTCTGTTTTGCTTAAAGCCAAGTGGTTTGACCACTTGCATCACATCTGGAATATCTACTTCACATCTGCCTTTAAAATAAGAAAAAGTTAGGGTCCAGGCTACCTTCTTAAAATATTTTGAGGGGGTCTGGCCTGTTACACTATAAATCCAAGTGAGTTCTAAATACATTGCCTCTAACACTCTAAAATTGTTGATGATATTCAACAGCTGCCTGAACGTGAGAGAATACTGCATACATTCTTACGTGATAAGCCACAGTGAGAGATTGTAGCATCCCTCTTACACTGTAAACCCCAGTGATCTTACTGCAATTCCTCTTCCACTGTAAAACAAAGCGGTAGCATACTGCATTCCCCCTTACACTTTAAATATCAATGAATGCTTACAGCCTTCCCTTTTACACTTTAAAGGTGAGAACTAATTGCATTGCTTCTTACAATGTAAACCCCACTGTTTGGATCACAAAGTGTATCCAAGCAATTGTTTTGGATTCAGTTAAATGTTAAGAGAAGACTCCACAACAGCACATTGCTTAAATATGAACATTTATTAAGTAATAATAAAAAATAGAAAAGGGGAAAAGACTGAAATATGTACATCTAGTGGGGTAATAAAAGTGAAAAAGGAAGAAAAAGAAAGCAATGAGCCTCACACCCTCCTACACATTGGGGACCCCTCGATTGATGGCTGGTCTGGAGGCTTAGTTTTGTTTCTGGCTTTTTGTTTGTGATCCTGGTCCGAGGTGATGTCCAAAATCTCAGAACAAAACTCTCTTTCTTATACAAACAGCCAGCACAGAAAAGCAGATGCAGAAAACAAGCTACTTGCAAGTACAGAAAACAAATTTTGATTGTACAGGAACGTTCAGAAGACTCATGCATGCCCAGGCAGCTGTTAGAACATAGAACATCAGCCCACGATGTTGTGCCGACCACTGATCCTCATGTATGCACCCTCAAATTTCTGTGACCATATGCATGTCCAGGAGTCTCTTAAATGTACCCAATGACCCTGCCTCCACAACTGCTGCTGGCAACACATTCCATGCTCTCACAACTCTCTGTGTAAAGAACCCGCCTCTGACATCCCCTCTATACTTTCCTCCAACCAGCTTAAAACTATGACCCCTCGTGTTAGTCATTTCTGCCCTGGGAAATAGTCTCTGGCTATTGACTCTATCTATGCCTCTCATTATCTTGTATACCTCAATTAAGTCCCTCTCCTCCTCCTTTTCTCCAATGAAAAAAGTCCGAGCTCAGTCAACCTCTCCTCATAAGATAAGCCCTCCAGTCCAGGCAGCATCCTGGTAAACCTCCTCTGAATCCTCTCCAAAGCATCCATATCTTCCTTATAATAGGGCGACCAGAACTGGACGCAGTATTCCAAGTGCGGTCTAACCAAAGTTTT